>NC_029785.2:2339399-2342306 GCF_000816755.2 Arachis ipaensis
CATACTTTAACAATTAAAAAATAATAATTTATTTTTTATTTTTTTCGTTAGACATATGAGTCTTTTTATGAGAATTTCTAGTAAAAAAGACAAAAAATACTTAAATACAACATTAACTTGTATGATATGATATTCTCCTGTCCTACATAGATGATAATTATTTGATTAGAATTGTTTATCGTCTATATATTCATATAAATGACATTGGAGAAGAATATTAACCATTTGATTGGATATCATTTTGATAATTTATAAAAATTACACAATTTCAAATAAATGATTGTCATCCACATAAAAATAATAAAGGCTAAGTCATATAAAATTATGTTACACATAAATATTTTTTTATCATTCTTTATAAAAAAATCTCACAAAAACTCTTGCGTCTAATAAAAAAGAATAATAAAAAACAAATTATCATTTTTTAATTATTAAGATATAAATTGACTAAATTAAAAAAATAAAAGTGAAAATTTTTTTTACTCTATTTAATTTTGTTGACCATAGGTAGTTACATGCATGATGCATCAATTCAATTAATCATTCTTTCAAAAATGTTATAAATATAAATGTTATTTAACTGAAAAACATTGTAAAAATCAATGAATGCACAACAATTAGTTTTTAAAATAATTTTATTTATTTATTGCTATTTGCTGATTCTTGTTGTAACATTAAATTGAGTATTGACTGACAGGTAATAATAACACTACTTTTGGTATTAGATGTTTAAGGATATTTCTAACACATAATTATAGTACATGTGCATGCCTTCTGACTTCTATCAACAAAGTTTCAAACCTTTCACTTTCTGTCACCCATGGAAATGATTAAAATAATTAAAAAAAAAAAAAGTACTTAATATTTCTCTCTCTCTCTCTCTTTGGGTGTGTGTGGTAGGTCAGGCCAAGATAGAGAAAGACACATTTGATGGTTGAGATTAGTGTGTCTGTCTCTGCATTTTACATTGATCCAATAGTTACCAACACATTTGTGAGTAAGTAAGTATTTAATAATTCTATTTTTCTTTTTTCTTTTAATTTTGTTAATTATTAGAACATTTATGACTGAAAATTTTATATATGATTTTAAAAAATGTGAATTTTTTTTTTGAAGTAGGTCATGCAAATTAATTTTAGTCCTCAATAAATTTTAATCACTAAATTAGTCTTTAATTTTTATTTTATTAGACAAAATAGTTTTTTAATTAGATTATTAGTTTATATAAAAAGATTGATATAAAAATTTAAAAAAATTTAGAGATTTTTTTCTTTTATTAAATAAGAATTAAGATTAATTTATTTAATTTTTTTTATCAAAATTTGACGCAAAAATTAATATATATAACAAAAAATAAAAAATTAGAGATCGATTTGATAATTAAAATTTGTTGAAAATTAAATTATGCGACTAAAAATATTACTCTTAATTTTAAGAATATGAACCTAGAATTTTCGCAGGTTAGGAAAAAATATTTTTTTTGTCTTGCGAAAATTGATATTTTTTGCTTTTTAGTTTTTACAATATGCATTTTCTTCTATAACACAATACTACGTGATTATCTGTTGAATTTTTTGCAACAAACCATTCCATATTTTTGTATGTCACTTCAACTATCTATTTTGATGTATTATACTAATTAAACAACTATTAAAAAATTAATTTATGATTCATTTATATTGGGATATTTATTAGTCCATGCAAACTTAAAATTATTTATATTTTATTACCTATTTCATTCCACTATTTATATTTTGTTACTTATATGTTTTGCTGTGTAACTTTTTCCATTTTTCTCTCACTATTTTCAAAAATCCTTGCTGCCAATTAATGATTTGATTCAAAAAATTTCAAGTTTGATACTTCCTTGTTAAGAAAGGTTCAATATTTGAATTTTAGAATCATATCTTTTAAATTTCTTATTAGCCAAGTCATTAATTTAAAATATATATATATATATATATATATATATATATATTTTTTACTGAAGATATGAAGACTCAAACCCCGCAACCTCTTAATTGAGTATAGGGAGACTATGTCATTTGAGCTATTGCTTTTAAGATTTGTTTAATTAATATTTCTTACTATAAACATTAAAAGCAAAAATAAATAGAGACTATACCATTTAAGTTATAACTCGTTGGTATTTCAGCTTATTTATGCTTACCAAACAAAACAAACTTATTCTTCCTGTATATACAAAAAATAAAATAAAATGAAATAAATAATGAAGTCACTTTCCTGAATTTTTGTTTTGTTGAATTCATTATGAAGCTTCTGTTCTTGTAGTTGCTATTATTATTCTCTCTAGCTTAAAATGCTTCTTAGTTTAAGCCAAATTCCCTTTGTTTCATGGGAGGTTTTTTAATTTCTATAGTTCTATGTTCTTTTTCCAATGAAACCAAGTTCTTCATATTTTGCATGCTATAGCAAACTAGCTAGCTAGTACTGTTGACTTTTGAGAATCTGAAGCTGAAGTAACTCTTCTCACAACCCCATCAACTAGCTGATCTTTGTTTATGCACACAAGCTGTTTGATATGTTGTTTCAACTGTTATAGTGAGAAACCTGCTTCTAGAAGTTCTCATGAGTTCTTCCTCTGTTGCCATTTTGGTTCCTTTAAGGTAATTACTCACTCAAAAATCTCACCTTTTTTGGTTTTTTAATATCAAAATGGTGCTCTCAATTTTGCTTGCAGATCTGGTTTTCTTAGAGTGGTTTTCATTAATTCTCCACATTGTGGCTTGCAATGTGTTTTAAAGCATTTTCTGAGTATATCTTTTTGTGCTGATTTGATGTGTTAGTGACAACTTTTTCTTTTCTTTTCTTTTTTTAAGGATCTGAAAGATCCTCTTGGAGAAAGATTTGTTTTTCAAGGAATATGTATATTAGTTGTTGAACTAC
>NC_029785.2:2342352-2349118 GCF_000816755.2 Arachis ipaensis
TGAGAAGCAAAAAAAAAAAAACACTCGAGGGTAAGCTTGTGTTGGTTGAAAGTTGGCAGGAAAAGTAGATGTCTCTGAGCATGAACTGCACAAATGCTAGTTCCATTGAATCAAATTTAGTAAGGGGAAAAAAAGAGTTTATTAAGTTACCACAAAGCTTAAAAGAGCTTATTTTTATGGCTTAATTCTACATTTGAGTGATATCCTTTTCCTTCACCTCTGTGTCACTTTTCTCTTTATCTAAATGCCTAAAATATAGCAAATTCTTTTTGTTTTTAGTATCTTTATTTTTGGAAGATTTGACATTTTGAAATTCTTCTTTGTGTTGTCTTGTATCTTATGTCTTGCAAAATTGAGAGAAGAAGGGCGTTTTTTTGATACACCAATCGTTGGTTCCTTTGCTTTTCTGCCTGAACTTTATTCACAAATGATTTCAATGTTTTTGTCCTTCTTCATTGAACAATATATATTGTTTTCTGGGAATGATTCTGTTTCAACTATTATCTTCTGAAATGTTTTCAGTTAATTCTACAAGCTAGGCTTTGTATATATTGTTTAATTCTGTGTGTTGTTAGATGCTAACTTTGGTTTACCATAATGTTAACCAGGAAGCTATGAAGTTTGGAAACGTTTACTCTGAATTCAGTTGTCCAGACAGCAAGCAACTCTCCATGAACTTCATTTGTAGATCAGTGACTCCTTTCTTGTTCATCATAGTTTTTCTTTTTCCTCTGACTACTATTGCTGCTGATCTGAGCTCAGACAAGCAAGCTCTTCTTGATTTCGCCAATGCCATTCCTCACCGTCGAAATCTTCAGTGGAATCCTGCATCCTCAGTTTGTACATCTTGGGTAGGCATAACTTGCAATCAAAATAGAACTCGTGTTATTTATGTCCGGCTCCCCGGAGTTGGACTAGTTGGCGCAATTCCGACCAACACACTTGGCAAGCTTGATGCTGTAAAAATCATTAGCCTTCGGTCCAACCTACTTGGTGGAAATCTGCCTGCTGACATTGCTTCTCTTCCGTCTCTCGAGTATCTTTATCTGCAGCATAACAACCTTTCCGGTGACATACCTTCCTCATTGTCACCTAAACTCAATGTACTCGATTTATCATATAATGCCTTCACCGGAAGCATTCCAAAGACACTGCAAAATTTGACACAATTAACTAGTTTGAATCTCCAGAACAACTCATTATCTGGAGAGATACCTAATCTAAATGCTACCAGTCTCAGGAACTTGAATTTAAGCTACAACCATTTGAATGGTTCTATCCCTTCAGCTCTTGGGATTTTTCCCAACTCCTCTTTTGAAGGAAACATTCTCTTATGTGGACCACCTTTGAAGCCATGCTCTGGGGTTCCACCGGCAGCTCCACCAGCTGTGACACCGGCTCCACAGCCATCTATTGGAAGCTCAAAGAATAAACTGAGTAAAGTAGCTATCATTGCAATTGCGGTTGGAGGAGGCGTGCTGCTTTCTCTTGTAGCTCTTGTTATTGTCCTTTGCTGTGTAAAGAAGAAAGATGAGGAAGAAGCTCCTGGTGCAGTTAAAGGGAAGGGTTCTATTGGAGGTAGGAGTGAGAAGCCGAAAGAACAGTTTGGTAGTGGAGTGCAAGAACCTGAGAAGAACAAGCTGGTTTTCTTCGAGGGAAGCTCTTACAATTTTGATCTTGAGGATTTGCTAAGAGCTTCGGCCGAAGTTTTGGGAAAGGGTAGCTATGGAACTGCATACAAGGCTATACTAGAGGAGTCGACCACAGTTGTGGTGAAAAGGTTGAAGGAAGTTGTGGTTGGTAAGAAGGACTTTGAGCAGCAGATGGAGATCATTGGAAGGGTTGGACAACACCAAAATGTGGTGCCTCTTCGCGCTTATTATTATTCGAAAGACGAGAAGCTTCTGGTTTATGATTATGTCCCTAGTGGCAACTTATCCTCCCTCTTGCACGGTATGAATTTCTTTCACATAGTTTCAACCAGAATTTCAAAATCTAAACTTGTCTTCTTTCATTACATTTAGTTGGAACTGTCATTGTCATCATTAGATTGGTTTATATTTGATTACAGGCAACAGGGCAGGTGGAAGAACTCCATTAGATTGGGACACACGTCTTAAAATCGCTCTCGGAACAGCCAGAGGACTAGCTCACCTTCATTCTGTTGGCGGTCCGAAATTTGCACATGGAAACATTAAGTCCTCAAATGTCCTAATCAACCATGATAAAGACGGCTGCATATCTGATTTCGGCCTAGCCCCTCTTATGAATGTGCCTGTAACACCTTCTAGAGCTGTAGGTTACCGTGCACCCGAGGTAGTTGAGACCCGAAAGCACTCTCATAAATCAGATGTGTACAGCTTTGGTGTCCTACTGCTAGAGATGCTTACCGGGAAAGCGCCACTTCAGTCTCCCGGACGCGAGGACATGGTTGATCTGCCTAGGTGGGTCCAATCTGTTGTTAGGGAAGAATGGACTGCCGAGGTTTTCGACGTGGAGCTAATGAGGTACCAAAACATTGAAGAAGAAATGGTGCAAATGCTGCAAATAGCCATGACCTGTGTAGCAAAGATGCCGGATATGCGGCCGAACATGGATGAAGTGATGAAAATGATAGAAGAGGTCCGGCAATCTGACTCGGAAAACCGGCCGTCTTCTGAAGAGTATAAGTCCAAGGACTCAAATGTTCAAACTCCATAATTAACCATCTTGGGTGTTATATTCTTGCCTTAACAAAGAAGCAACATTCAAAGGTATATTCTATCCAATTGTTCAGTAGTTCTTACAGATGGAATCCCTTGAGTCATTTTCTTCTATAGGTAAGTTGTTACTTTTTTCATGAATTCTTATGTATTAACATCATGATTCAATTGATGATCTTCATTCAAGCACATTTTGTCTTCTGTAATTGTTGTTAACGTTAAGTCGCACTTGTCTATTAGCCCTTCAATGAATACTGTATTGATGGTTAGTGTTAATAAAAAAAAATTAAATTTCTCTGTTAATCCATATAGTTTTGGAAAAATTTGTAATTAGATCCTCTCATTTTAAAAGTTTTTAAATGAGTCCTTGCAATAGTTTAAAATTTATGATTAGATTCATTTTAATAGTAAACGTTATAAATTTAAAACTGGTGTAGAGACTTAATTAAAAACGGTTAAAGTGTAGAGACTCAATTACAAATTTGGTGAAATTATAAGGAATAATGAAATAATTTAACCTAAAAAAGATAACCTCTTTGCAGTTGAGTTCTTTTTGGGCTGCAGTTATTTATTTTTACTTTTCTTTTTATTATTCTTTCAAAAGTGAGTTTGTGTAAACTGTTAAATAAGATTGTATGAAGTAAGAAAACAAGGAGACAATTTCCTGAAATAGATTTATGACAAAAGTTAAATATTAATGTAGTTCTCAATTTCAACACAGAAAATCTTCTAAGTGTGTCAATTGTAGCAAAACCACAAAAATAACATAAACCTCTAATGCTTTCTTGAAAATGTCCATAATACCCCCATGCAACATCAAAGAAGAGCCACCATGAGCTATCATCACTGGGAACTGGCATCCATTTTGTGAAGGATCCTCATGTGTAATCACAGCCAAGCCATTGAAATCACAATCCCATTCCCTTTGATCATTCACTTGATAATACATATTAAATGCATAAGATGCATTACCTTCTAGAGTTAACTCACCACAACTACAACCATACCCCAAAGAAGTGCAATCAGATAAGCTACAAGCATAGTCAATGCTAACAGCTAAATAGTCTAAATTAGAAGCATAAGGATCCAAAACACACCATTTTTTCTCCATATACCTTACACCTTCCACAGGGACAAGACCCTTTTCCCTATTTTGCCCTTCTAAGTCTAGTTCATACTTTGGCTTCCCATCAAACTCAAAAATCCCCCAATGCCTCTCAAAATTCCCTGGTGCAACACTCTTGGAATTCTCATCAATGAGGCTAAATAGGTACATATCAATCATCATACCTTTTCTCTTTGGAGTCCCAATTCCACTTAGAGCATGTTGAATTAGGCCTTGGTTGAACTTCTTGGCATTATTGACATTTCCATTTTTGTCACCATCTGTTGGCCAACCAACTTCACCAACTATGATATCCATGTCAGGGTAACCTTCCTTGTGTAGGGCCCACAAAAGGGTATCAAGATTTGCATCAAACACATTGCTGTAAACTAAGTTTCCATCCCTAAGAGAGTGCTTCTTGTTGTTTTCTTCAAAGAATGCATAGTCAATAGGGAAATGATCATTGCCATAATAGAGGCTCAAGAAAGGGTAGATGTTAACTGTGAAAGGAGCATTGTTTGAGTACAAGAATTGGATTATGTCAATGGTGAATTCTTTGGCCTCGGGCCTGAATTCACCACCTGATGGCAATGGATTTGAGTCAGGTGAATAGTATATGTCAGCATTGAATGGAACTGTGACTTTGATCTCTAATCCAAAACCAGCTTTGATGAGTGATCTTTGTATGTTCATGAGAGCTGGCAGAGTTTTGTTTAGGTATCTTCCGTTATATGCTTTAAGAAAAGGCTCATTTCCCACAGCAATATACCTGCAATATCAACAACAATTCAAACATACCCTTTAAATTGAATTTGTGCTATTATTCGGTTTCAAAATAACTGTCAATTCAAACAGATTAGTATAGTAAAAATATGACATATCACAATTTTGGGTTTAAAAGCAACTTTATTCGAATCTATTCAGATATTATATTCGCACAAAGGTGGAAACTCAGGTGAAGTCGACTTCACGTGAAGTTGATACCCAAGAGCCGTTAGATGATTTGACTGATTTGACTAAATTTTCATCCAACGGCTCTCGAGTATCAACTTCACGTGAAGTCGACTTCACCTGAGTTTTCACCTTTCAACCAACTTTTTTGTAGGAGGAAAAAAGCAAAAACACAACATGAACATGAACAATGAACAAGGAACATGAAACATGGAACATAGTTAAGAAGAAACATGACAACTCAACTTGATATTCACAACACCACCACCACCTCCACCATTGTGCATGTAATTAGTTACATTCTCAAACACCCAAGAATCTGCCTCAGAACTAGAACTCATCTTTTCCAACATGATATTTGGTATTGCAATCATGACCTCTATATCACTCCCTCTAAGAGCATCCATAATCAACTCATCAGAATCAAAAAGCTTCAATTTTTTGAAACCATTTTCCTTAAGCATCTTAACCACCTTATTAGGTGGAAGTTGGTGTGTTGTTATGGTTCCCCAATTCACTCCAACCCAAGAATAACAGCTTATGATCATGGTTAAGAACACCATGAGGAATAATGAAACTATATGGTTTGAAGTTTGTTCTTGTTTCATTTTTATCGCTAAGTTGAGAATAGTGATTAGAATTTGACGAGAAGGTCAGAATTTGGAGAATTTACAAATAAGTTATGAAGCTTATTTTAGATTTGAAGATATTTAATTTTGTTTAGTTTTGATTTTTTTTTTTCCTTGTAGGTCACATAAGAAGCATGTCTATCTTATGTACCAAAAATAATAATAATAATAATAAAATAGGTCTCACAGAAAAGTGAACATAGAAACATGTTTATCACATGACTTACGAAAAACTTGTATAAACAGTCCTTTTTTTTTTCATTTTGGCCTAAATTCAAAAAAATAAACAACAGAAAATAAAAAATGGAAAATGGAAATGGACTGAAAGATTTGCTGCTTTATAGTTTATATATGAGTAAATTTTAGAGAAAACTAAACTAAATTTATGTATAATTTATAAGAAACCATCAAAATTTATATTAATATTTGGGAGATAAAAGATAATTAATAAATATTAAATAAAATAATTTTTTTCTTAGTATTAATATAAAATTTAGGGGGCATTGTCCCTTGCCTAATATGAAACTCTGCCTGTCGTTGTTTATAATGTGTTTTCTTTAAATCCTAACTCTAACCTTCGTGATTTTATCACATTCAACTCTCAAATCTCAACTTTTCGGTGACCTATTTTCTAGTAGGGGTGATAATATGCAACCTACTCACGGGTATTCAAACTGATCGAATAGGGTTGCCAACCCGATCCGCGGATAGAGTAAGAGTGCGGATTAGATTTTCGTACGGGTCGAATAGGGTGCGGATTGAGTTTCAACCCTATTCAACCAATCCGCACCCTATATATATGGTTTAACAATGGCCAACTCATAGTGCATAAAAGGATATAACAGTCTCACTCCGTTTATATTAGATTTTAGTTGCATTGGTTTCATTTTTTATTTTCTTTATGTTCTAGTCCTACATTGATAAAGTTGTTAAGTTCACAAATCAATATTGTTATTTCCAGGGTTACAATGCAACTTTTCACACTCGCTTTATTTATTGATGGGTTATTGCTTCTTCAAATTATGTTCATTCAACCTAATTCAATTTATTATAATAAATATTTTGCCAAAATACATGCATCAACCAACTGGACCAAACTATATAAAGTCTCTAAACGTCAAACCTCTTACACATATATGTCTCTTTTTTTACCCTCCAACAACCATAATTTACTACATATAGATTCGTATACATTTAGGGCTACGAGAAAACCGTTACACCCTAAAAACATATAAATAACCCATTAACTATCTTTATTCATGTTGCCATGCTAAACTCACATTTTCCTAACCAATTCCTTTGTTCAATTCACTCACATCAAGGTGGGTGGGTTACAAAGTAAAATTTTGAAGATATGGCGGGCTTGTCGCGGCAGGATA
>NC_029785.2:2349238-2361799 GCF_000816755.2 Arachis ipaensis
AGTATATGCATTAGGCAACTTAACATAACGAAATTACAACTTGACCATCAAGACAAGTTATCTACAACTGTATTCTTGCTTTTGAGGATTTCAAACAAAAACGAGAAGCTTACATTGTTGTATAGCCCTCTTGATGTTCTTGTCAACAGCCAAGGCATCAAATTAGGCGAAGATCGTATCGATAAGTTCTCTCAGAAACCTCAAAATGATACAGATTACCATATAAAAATGGAAAATAAGAATGCTGACGTGGACAGACATGCCGTTGAAGAATTGAACTCTGATATTCAAGCGAAGGAAGTGATGTATGATATATTTGTTGGCGGAAAAATTGGTTTAAAGTTGGGGGGTTTGGAAATGGCTAATGTCCCATTCTTGGCTTCTTGTCGTCATATCAAACAATCCGATGTGAATTTGGGAAGAAGACCTGAGTGTGACCTCCGAATGTTTGGTTTCAGGTAAATATAATAATTATGAAGTTTGTGTGAAAAATATGAAGATGTAGATAAATATCGTCAGATTGTTAAACATGTTTGACTAAATTGCCTAATATATTATGCATTAGCAACTAAATTATTATATTTACATAAAAATATCTGTAATTACGCGAATAGTTATCTTTATATTTATATAACAGTGGAAGTTCAGGTGCAGTCAACTTTACGTGAAGTTGATAATTCAGAGCTGTTAGATGATTTGACTGATTTGACAAAATTTTCATCTAACGGCTCTCAGCTATCAATTTCACATGAAGTCAACTGCACCTGAGTTTTTACCTTATATATCATTATTTTATTTTCAACCAATATCTTTCCTCTTATTTTGTGACAAAATTTAATTTAATTTTTTTTATTTGGTATGATTATGCCATTTTTTGATGCACGGATGTGGTAAGTAATAGTTTGATGGAATTTGAAACTCCCATATATGATTAGGGTGGACACATGAGAAATAATTTTGAGATAAGTGTTGGGTTGTTCTTATCTCTCAATGTATATTTATCTATCTAAATTCATCGTCAGATTTTAAATAAGATATAGATAGATAAGTATACATTAATTTTGAAAAATAAACAATTTTTTTATTTTTATTTATGTTTCTTTTAAAATATGACTCCTCTCTAAAAATGATGATGATGTGGATTCTATTATATACTAATGAGTTTGTTTTTGTACAATTTTATTGTAGGCCTTCAAATAACTGATGACATGCAAATTTTGCTCAACCAATTTCATATTCATTCATTGCACCCTTCACATTCATCTAGTTGACAGATTCATAGAAAAAAAAAAAAGGGTTTATGCATAGCCAAATTAAACCATTAGAGACAATGTATATGTTTCAAGTTTCCAATCTAGACATATATTTTGTTTCGTTTTTCAGTGTAGGCATCTATAATTTGATCTATATGGGGATTTCATCAACATAATTAGGTAGGATACAACAATAATTAGAATATAAATACAAATATATCATAGATTATAATTCATCTTTAAATATTTTTTTTATTAAATAAAGAGTAACTAGATAAATTTTAACCTTTTTATTTTATTATGCTATAGTATATTAGTATTTACCTAGCTAGATTCACACACACGTGTGGCTCATTTTATATATATAATAAGTGCGCTTAAGAAACACTTATACCCAAAAAAATATATTTTAAAATAAAAACCATGAGAAGGAGGAGAAGGGATGAAGCATAGAGGATTCATTGGAACATAATGTGAGGATGTGTATATAATTACTATTTTTTTATATTATTTTTGTTAGTATTCTGATTTTGCATATATATAAAAAAATTATTTAAATTGATGTCTCTTTTAGTAATTTTTCATCTAACAGTGATTTTGAGTAGTATAATCCAAACAACATTTATTTTACTACAATCAATTTTAATATAAAGATTGCCAAACATAAATCACGTTAATCCAAACTTACTTTTCATCAAAATCAATTTTATGCAAACTCCAGTTTGCAAAATATAATCCAAATACACACATAGTATTTAAAGGGTGATCTTTAATTCCTTATTAAAGGTAAGAAAAATTATCCAAAATACCCATAAAATTTATTAATGTTAACAAAAATACCTATAAATAAAGAAACTAAACGCTATACTTATAAAAAATAGATTTCGTACGATAAAAATATTCAAATTCTAATTTCTTTGTTGATTTTTTAATAAAATTTTTAAATTATTCCATTTTCAACCTCAATTCCATCACCGCAAATTCCTCATTTTCTACTCACAGTTCCATCAGCCTTCTCCTGACCTTCCCTATCACATTCAAATCCCTCATTCTCATGGCTTTCCCCATCACATTCACAGTCTTCATTTTCTATTCCCGCTCCATCGCCTTCATGTTCTTTCTCGACCACCCTAGATATATACCTCCAATTCGTTACAGATCATCACCCATCTTCTCACGCAAGCTAAGCCTCCTTCGCTGGCACCCTCTTCCGGCTCGGCATTGCCGGTGTCGCTGCTGCCCTCGCCGCCTCCAACCTCTTCATCCTCCTCTTTGGTCTCGGTGACAGAGCGAAAGCAATCGAAAGTTTCCTCTATGGCAACATCAGGGTCAGACAGAAACAAGAGCTCCAAGACATGGCCGAAGACAAGCAGGCTGCAGCAGGCGACGAAGCTTCTTTTCGGCAGCGGCTGCGGTGCCGACACCGATGAAGATTAACAACAAAATCAACCAATACCGATGAAGAATCAGAGAAAGAACTATAAAGGAACAGTTTTTAATTGTTTCAGTTATTTTCTCCTTTTTTCTTAATTTGTGAGGCTTTCTTTGTGTGAAGGAATGTGGTGAAAAAAATGAGAAAAAGCTTACCATTGTGGATTTCTCTGCCAGAAATTGCTCGATGTCCTCTTCCATCACCACCACCATCATTGATTTCAGCCTCGTTTGTTGTAAGAGTAGTTTCGAGCTTCATGTCAAGGATTTTAAAGGTGTGGGTTGAGTTATATGGAGGATTGAAAAAGTGAGTTGAGATTGAGGGTGGGATAGTTTGAGAATTTTATTAAAAATTTATAAAAAAATTAGGGTTTGAATACTTTTGTCGTACGAAATCCATTTTTATGAATATAGCATTAATTTTCTTAATTTATGGGTACATTGATAAGTATTTGTAAACTTCATTGATACTTTTGATAGTTTTTTTCTTAAAGGTCCTATATATTTTAAGTTTCTCACCCAAGACATACAAGTCCTTTTTTATTGTCCACCTCAATTACTTAGACTGCGTTTGTATTTTGAGAAAAGGATAAGACAAGATACTGAGAACAAGATATAAATGACAGAGACACAAAATTTTATATTCTTGTATTCTGTTTGGTGATAAATTAAAATAACTTATGAAAATTCAATTTATGCTCATTTTTTTCCATTAAAAAAATTTGAGACGAAAAAAATATAATAATAAAAATATAATTATAAAAAATTAACAAGAATAATGAAAGAAAAAATGAAAAATAAGTTGTGTCCTTTGTTAGTGTCTCTATATTCTTCCTATCAGGATAGACACAAAATACACTAATTCAATGTCTTTGGATACAATGTTTTTATTCATATCTCATCTGTCAAACACGATTTTATATTTTTGTGTCTTTATCTCAACATTTATTCTTATAAACAGACGCAACCTTAAGGACAGCTTCAAATTAATTTTATTTTTTGGGAAATTCTTTTAATCACATTGTTCTTATCCAAGACCTGACTTTTCTAACAATAACAAAATGTGGTTGAATGGAAAATTTGAGAGCAGAGAATTTGTACATAAGAATATTATAGAGTAGATATTTCATAAATATCAACGTGAGAATGAAGAAGATGAAAAGTACTTTTGTCTAAAAATATTATTTGTACATTAAAATTAGTTACTAAAATTAGTCACTAATATATTTGTGTATAAATATATGTATAATTTAATTTATTTTCAGTGTGTATTTATATTTTAATATGTATTTTATATTGTGACTGATTTTAGTGTATATATAGTATTACTCAATAAGTATACGTTCTCAATGAACAAAAATTTCGGAAATAAGAAGCCATAATGGATAGTTCTAACTTGTAAGATTAAAAGATTATCAGTGTATTTAAATAGTTTGGTAATTTTTATCTAAATTTTTTGTTTAATTATATTTCAACATATATTTTATATTGGTGGTTAATTTTAGTGTACACGTATCATAGTTGATAAATAATATATAATTCCACTACATCTATACCTTTTATAATAAATAAGATTAAATATTTTTTCGTCCCTAACGTCTTGGATCAAAATTAAAATTGTCCCCAACCTTTTTTTAATTAATATCATCATCAACGTTAAATTTAGTATTAAAATCATCCTTTTGAACATAGTAATTTTTTAAATGACACAAATACCCCTTCTCTATTATTACTACCATTACCCCACCTCACTCATTACCCCCACCCTCCCACCTAAAATAGAAAAACAAAAAGACACGGAGTAAAAGAAGAGAGAAACAGAAAGGGAGAAGAAAGAAAAGAAAAGGAAGAAGAGGGAGGTGACGACGGGGAAGAATGCAGTCACGTCGTGTCGTGACTGTAGAGAAAGACAAAACGAGGAGATGAGAGAGAGAACGAGAGAAGAGAGAAATAGAGGGAATTTCAGCACTGGCCGCCGCCATCACATCGTTCTCCGTCACTGTCATTCCTATCCTCAGCCATAGCTGCGATAGCGACAGCAGTAATAGCTTCCCGCACCATCTTTCCTCTTCTTTCCCTCAACCGCGACGGTGACGACGACGGACGGCAGCAACACCACTCCTCTTCTTTGAGTTTTCCTCCTCCTCCTTCTTCTCCTCTCTCTCTCATGTGTTCTTCTCTCTTGAATTTTTCGTCTTGAATTTGAATATGGTATTGTTGTTGTTGATGAATTTTTAAATCTGAATATATTATTGTTATTGATTCTGTGTTAGCTTTGTTTGATTTTTTTGAAATTTAAAAAAATAGTTGTTGTTGTTGAAAATTTGGGTGGAATCTGAATATATTGTTGCTGTTGATTCAGTGTTAGCTTTATTTAATTTTTGAAATTATAAAAAAATAGTTGTTGTTGTTGAAGATTTGGATGGATAGAGTGGAGCAGGGAGGAGGGCAAAGGGAAAAGAGAGAGATGATGATGAAGAGTATTTTAGTCCAAAAATTTAAAAAATAATAATTTTAAAATGTTTAATAACTTGAAGATAATATTAATAAAAAATGTTGAAGATAATTTTGATTTTGACCCAAAACGTTAAGGACGAAAAAAATACTTAATCCTAATAAATATTATTTTGATATTTCTTTTTTTTGTTTTGCTAACTAAAAAATAATTTAAATACACAATTAATTGATTTGCTAAGTAAAATAAAATAAAATAAGAAAGATGACTGAGTGAAGGGATTTGTTGATTTTATCTTATGATGCCTTTTGTAAACTTTGTTAGTTTAAACTTTAGAAATATTTAAATTTCATAAACGTGATGCTGTTGAATGTATATTTATTTTCTCTCTCTCTCTTTTCTAATTGGAACTCCTATGTATTATTGTACTTTTGTTGTAATTCTTTATTTTTTATAACATTTTGGTTCTAGCACAAAACTTTGTCTATGCTATTGTAGCTTGTTATTTGTCTTGCATTTAAAATTTAACAAGATTAATTGCTTGTCAAAACAAGATTTAAGACCAATTTCTTTAGTGATGTACAACTTGCCAAATTATTTTTGAGTTTGTTCTATATAAGTAATCATGGAGTTAATTTTTCTATATTCTATTATGTCAGGCTCCAAAAATTTCTTTAAGAAGCTCAATGGTCACAAATTTGTGGGGTGCCCAATGCCTTGTGTGTTCAGATAACAAGACTAGAGTATACTAAGAAAGCAAAGCACATGTGGTAGTGATACCAAACCTTAATAAGGACAAGTTTGTTGATTTTCTGAACGAATTTGTGAAGAAGCATACTCAATGGTTCAAAGATTGCTAGTTTTAACAATATTACATTACAGTAAAACTTATTGCTTTTGTCATTTAAACAAGTAAAAGTTTTAACAGGTTCCAATCTTGGGTCCAAGGTTTTAGTTGGTTTATAAAGGACATATCCTATACTTTATTGACATTTTTATTTGCACTTGATAGAAACTAGTTCTTGGAGAATTTTATATATAGCTTGTTATCAACATTAATTTAAAAAACTTAGTTGTCTTATGTTTTTTAGTTTTTATGTATTATTTGGGTTATGATAGATGTGCTCATTCTAAATGGGAACACGGTGCTTTTGCAGAATAATGTATGTTTTTTCAACTTTTTTTTTAGTTTTTGTAATTTCTATTGTATTGATTTTTATAATTTAAGGGCGATTAGCTTTTGTAATTTCTGTCCATTTTAAACTTTAGAATTTTTACTCGTGTTTTAACAGGCAGTAATTGGTTGATGAAATCATTAATAGTTTTTTTTAACAAGCTATTGTGGATGGCATGATTCAATTCTTTGGATATCTAAACTAACGTTGATATCGAATCCAAGATTAAGGAAGCTAGAAACGTGAATCAAGCTAAGCAAGTGCAACATCCTCGCATATATAATTGCCACTATAGCTGATTTCAGCTCAATTTTCAAGTTTTTTGTCAAACATAGAAAAAACTAAAAAAAGTCATATAGCTAATGCTATAATCAAAATTACACATTTGCTTTCAGAAAATACCAGCTTGTCTCTTATAACGCTGAAAAACCACTCATTAATCATTATACATTTATACTTATCATTTTAACGTTGTAAAGGTCGTGCCACACCGTCAAAAACTCAACTAGTTAGCTTAAAAAAAAAATCTCAAAATATAACTAAAGACATAATCATGCACAAGCGCACAGCAGTGCAATCACAACTACATTTAGGCTAAGCTTTTCACATGATATCCGACAATTTCGTGTGAGGTAGTTTGGTGTCTCTAGGGCTGCGTTTGTTTTTGTAAACAGGACAGGACATGACACTGAGACAGAGACATTGAGACAGAGACACTAAAAATTACTCTTTGTGTATTGTGTTTGGATACAATGGACAAGACACTGATGTAATGTCTAGTATTCTGTTTGGATACATATAAACAAGACTAAAATATAATGTAAAATTACTAAAATAGGCCCATCTAATTTTAATTTTCATAGCCACCTCTCACCGTCTCTGTCTCTGTGTTGCACTCCTTGGCTGCTACCCTAACTCTTCCTCTTCTCCAGGAACGGTGAAGGAGTGAATGTTGTTCCACCTGCACGACGTTGCCTGTTTTTTGCACCGCTTCCAACTCGTTTTCTGTTTCTCCCAACTCAATCTCTCTTCTTTCTCTTCTTGGCTGTTGTTCTGGACCTTCTCTTTGTAAGTTCTATCTTACTTGATTTTCATTAGTTTCCAAACCCTTGATTTAAAAAAAAAAAAAGAAAAAAAGATAAGTAAATTGATGTTTTTCCCTTGACCTTGAACAAAACATGTCAGGGGAAAGTTTATTTGGGAAAGGAATAATTCCTGGGCCGCCGTTAACGACACCTTCTTCCTCACCAATGTAAATTTTTCACTATATTCATTTTGATTGTTGTTTTTGCTTCTTCAATTGTCGTTTTGTGTTTCTTGTTTCTTTCAGGATGCGTTCGAGAGGCACCGCGTGGTCTTCACTGTTGGGACTTCCATTGCCTCCGTTGCCACTGCTTGGATCGGTCTCTTCATTTCTCAGTGCTTTCCATTCATATCATCTGATTTGATTATTTGATTGGGTTCATTGATTGTAAGATTGGTTGATTTCTTGTTTCAGGGTATTCATTGCGCCATTTCCATGATGAAAAGGTTGAACAAAGGCTTGAATCAATTGAAAAAGCTGTGAGTCTTTCTGTATCTCTTTTTTTTTTCTTCTTAATTCTAATTGTAATTCTAATGGATATGTCTATTTCATATGTTTCTGTGTGGCAGATGAAACACAAGCATAATCTAGAACATTCCGAAATCAAAGACATTGTTGGTCCTGGAGGTCTCAGTGTTCCTACTTGTGCTGCCACTGCCGCAACCACCTTGTTCATTGGGATTGTTCCTTCTTTCTAGCACTTTTAATACCTATGATCATGATTTCTGTGGCAATTCTCCAATGTAGCTATTTAAGTCTTGTCAATTTGAATGCACAATAGTCCTTTTTGGTTTTTAATGATATAATTATTCATTGAAGAACAAATGCACAATGGTGCTGTAGGGTATTGTAAGGTTAATTTGTAAGTTGAACTATCATTGCTGTTAAGATTTCGAATGTATTGAAATTTAAAGGATTTGTAGTTTACAAACTTCCTATTTGAATTGCTATTGCTATTTCTTAGTCAAAACTGTGCTTGATACTGAAGATGCTACAGCTAGGAGTATTGCTTTGAATAAGCCAGCTTTTTAGAAAAAAAAAAAAAAATAGAATAGCAATACAGATATGACAAACCACAGTCGAAATTTTGTACCATTATTTAATATTTATTCATATTCCTCATCCTTCATGAGATAGTTGCTTAAGATACTTATTTTGTTGTTTTCATTATTACATTTATAATGCATTCTTTTTTTTCCTATGTTAAGCAATGCTGCAAATTAAAAAAAAGGTTTGTTTCGTCAAATTTTATGTTATGGACAACACAAATCATTTCTTCTTGGTTCAAATTTATTATGGAAGAAATAAACATACTCCTTATGATATAGGTATTTGGCAAGTGCGTCTCAATTTTTCCTTCAGGATAATTATTATTCATGGTTCCAACACACTTTAAAAAATATTTAGTGGTTATGCCAAATGATCAAAATCTAAAAAGTTTCAGTACAAATTTCTAAAAAATTGCACTAATAAAAACTCAATGCAATAACAAATCAATCTCTCTCTGCATCAACATTCTACACTATAAACTCAATGCAAAATTGAAACAAAATCCTGAATTCTGCACTAACATAAAGTCAAATTCTGCATTAAAAATCTGCACTAATAAAAACTCATTGCAAAATTCAAATTAGAACCACATAACTAATAAATGTATCACATGTCACATCCTAACACACAAATTAAACATAAAAATAATACTAATTTCAGTCATTTGTTTATTGAGAAGAGATTAACTCTAACTCTGACTATACAATATAGCTCTGGCAAATCCAGCTTTCTGAGTATGTCCTAGTGACCAAAAGGTTTTCTCCAGTTGAGGATTTGTGGAGAACTTAAGTGCAATCGAAATAATTTCATCATCTGTGAAGCCAAGCTCGCTAAGGCATGTCACCAACCTTTTTTTCTTCATGAGTGTTCATCATAGCCTGAGCAAATGCATCCAAACGTTTTCCATGTTGATCAAACACATATTTTAGGGTCTCAATTAGTTCCTTCATCATGTTAGTGTCCTTCATCGCCTTAGATGAATGTGGCTTCTTTCCTTGTTTCCTCTCAGAGGATGAAGCCACAGAGTTAGATTGTTGGGGAAGAGATTCACTGAAATCTTGAGTTGAGTTGAACATAAAAAATTCTTCGTCATCCATTTCTTCATCTCCATCTTTTTGGACTTCTTCTTCAGCGTCATTGCCACTTACAGCATCCACTCCACTTGCTCTTTCTTTGCAAAATATTTTCTCCAAACGAGGATACAGAGGAAAGGGCTTTCCTGGAGTATACAACCTTTGTCCTTGTTTCTAGGAAAAGGAATTACAAAAATATCATAAAAGGACAAAAATACATGTTGCAGAAAATATAAATAATTTAGTAAATTCAAACTAGTAAACCAACCTTCAAATATGCAGCTAGGATCTCTTTGTTATCCACAACCACACATTACTTCACATCATCCCATACAAAACCACTACCTCAATTATTAACTACATTTATCTTAAATCATTTCCATCTGGGATCTATGCAGTTATCTGGAATAGGAACAGCTTTTGCAAACAATAGACTTTGGACACGTATGACTGAGGATAACACCTTGTTGAAATACCTACTTATTGTTTCTCCTGGCCTATAAAATCTAACTTGAAGCGTGCGATTCTTTTTATGATGAGCTAGTATTATTAAAAACGTAATCACTTGTTCAGGTATACTTACACGACATTCATCTCTTAATCCACCTTGAACTTTTAGTAACTCACACAATCTTCCTAATGCATCTACGCTTATCCTTAATTCCCAAATACAATTTCTATCGCCTCCTTCTATTAAGCGGTTTAATACATTCCGTCTTAAGGGATTAGTATTAATTTCTCTATTCCTAATCAACAAATGTCCCCTTCTCCTTTTTCTCAAATATAAAAATGCAAACATCAAAACTAATATCGTTACTACTTCAAGCTCAGCCTGAATCATAAAATAAAAAAATAAATCGTCTAAATTGCTCAGAGCGATTCGATGGTTCCATTCTTCCCTAAATAACACATAAAAAATAACTTATATAATTAACACATTCTAAAAATTATCAGCAACAATAAACACAGCAGCCATAAGAGCAACAACAACAAAACTCACTAATTATATTATATATTAAAATTCAAAATAATTTTTTCATTCATTCACACTATCATTGTAAACATTTGAGATTTTATCAAAGAAAAGAATGTAGCTCTTATTTTTATTATAATTTTCAGATTGAAAAAACATAAAAAAAATAAAAAACGAAAAAAATGAAAATAAAGCAGAACGAAATTCTTTTGAATAGAAAAAAAAACAAAAATAAGAAGCAATAAGGAGAGATGCAAAGTAGTACCTGGTTATGTGACCGATAAAGAGAAGAACAGTCTTCCAAAAATTGGAACAGGAACAAGCGGTAATTGGCTATTAGAAATATTGTTATTAGATTAACTGCACAAAAAAATCAATAAAAAAGAGATAAGAAGATAACAAATCAGAAAAGAGAAGAAGATAAAAAAAACCAAGACAAGAATCGAAAACAAAAATGAAGATACAGAATCAGGAAAAAGAAGAAGAAGAAAGAGAGACAGAAACAGAGAACAAGAAGAAGATATTATTGTGAAAGAAGTGAAGGAAGAGGAAGAACAGAACAAAGTACAAAATCACGACAGAAAGAGCAAGAAGAAGATCAACAGTAGAAAGAGAGATCAAGAAGAAGAGAGAGTACCTGGAAACGACGGCAGAAAAGTTTAGGTTAGGTTTTTCACAAGAAGAAGATCAGCAGAAAGAGAGAGCAAGAAGAAGAGAGAGTATTGGAAACGACAGCAGAAAGCTTAGGTTAGGTTTTTCACAAGATAATACAAGGGGGTAATAGGGGAATAATGAAAAATTACTATGGGCAAAAAGGGAAAAATTTTTCATTAAAAATCCCGTGTCCACCTTCTTATTTCCGTGTCCACCAGTGTCCTTCATTTAGAAGTGGACACAAAAATGAAAAAAAAGTGTCTCAGAGACACTGTGTCCACTATCTATGTCTCTCTATCCAAACATGTTTTACATATGTATTGTCCACGTCTTTGTCCACCATAAACAAACACAGCCTAGGTTCACATATAGGTCCTGTATCCTTGGCAAGAGGGAGTATCGTCAACAATTGAGTCTTTTACTTTATGGTTCTAATTATCACTTACAATGGAGCAATCAACTACCTACAATGAAAATCACAAGCATGCATAGTAGACTTATTGGTAACAACAACAAAGCAATAAGCAATATAAATCACATCGCCCTGCAAAGAAACAAATCTCGGTCTAAAGAAAATAACCAAAACTAATTGGAGTAAAAAAAATGTAAGGTCATGAAAGAATTGCTCCTATACATATGTATGTAAACGGTAAATGTAATAAATATAAAAGTAATATCCAAAGTAGATACCTAGTAATGCTTAGTTAAAAAAAAAAAGTAGATTACACTGTGTAGAATACTCAATAAGTAGAGTCTAGAGTCTTGGAGTCAAGATCCCAAAAGTTACATGAAATTGAATAAAGGTTATTTGATCATGCAAGAGAGAATAAATGAATTCATAATAAAAAAATTACTTGAAAGTTGAAAAGATACATCTTACCGATTTCTTACCTTTATACAATGCAACAACAAAAATAATAATTATCCTATACCCCACCCAGTGAGAGTATGCTACATGAATAAAATAGTGACATTACACCCTATCATAAAACTATGTCTAAATTTTGCGATAAATTGCTTGACATTTTTTTCAACTTTGAATAAAATTTAATCCCCAACAACCATATTAGAAAGGAAGAGACTCGTCTCAAACTATGAATCATCACGTTCAAATATTCAATGCATTTTTTTATCTCATTATCCACAATTAAAATATGACTACACTAAAAAAACATGACTTTGCTGATTTTACAAACCAAATTTCTTAACAATTAAAATTGTACTAAATAAAGGGTTAAGTACTGAAATCATCCCTAAGGTCTGGAGTGAAAATCAAAATCATTCCCGACCTTTTTTTGTTATTAAAATCATCCTCAACGTTACAAAACGTTATAAAATCATCATTTTTACCAATTTTTTTTATTACCAAATTACCCTTCATTAAAAAATTATAAAATAAAATTAAAAAAAATA
>NC_029785.2:2362007-2362928 GCF_000816755.2 Arachis ipaensis
GGAGGAGTGGGAAGGGGAAAGGGGGGAGGGGATCGCCGCCGTTGGAGGAGCCGCGTCCTGTCGCCGCCATCGCGCCAGTCACCGCCGCGTTACTCAGGATCGTCGCCTTGCCACAGCCACCGTCCATCGCGCCGCACCACGCCACATTGCCATCAGGAACAGAGTGTGCACAGGGGAGGGAGACCGCCGCGCCTTCGTCGCCGTTCCTCGCTGCCTCCGCCTCCGCCATCTGCATCTGCTTTCTTGCTTTCTTATTTTTTTGCTTTCTGTTTCTGTTTTTTGGTTTGGTGTTGTTTTGTGTTGTTGCTGTTGTTTGGGGTTCTTGGTGTTTTGGTGTTGGTGTTGGTTGGTGGTGTTTGTGGTGTTTGTGGTGGTGGTGGTGGTGGTGGTGGTGTTGATGGTATTATGTTGTTGCTGTTGCTTTATGTTTTTGTTGTTGTGTTGGTTGGTGTTGGTGGTGGTGTTTGTGGCGGTGGTGACAGTGGTGGCAGTGGAGGTGCTGGGGTGAGAAAGGTGAAGAGAAGAATGATGATGATGAGGTATTTTGGTCCAAGAATTCGGGGAAGGACGATTTTAAAACATTTTGTAACGTTGAGGATGATTTTAATAACAAAAAAGGTCGGAGACGAATTTGATTTTCACCCCTTACTTTAGGGACGATTTCAGTACTTAACCCATTAAATAAATTTTAACAAAGATAAAACTCCATAAGCATTATCTATTAATGAGAAATTGTTCTATTTTAAAGACAAATACAATTTTTTTTTCTACGAATTTCTTAACTCGATAAGCCAATAACTAATGTACTACATATTAATGCTCTATTTATTAAAGATCTATCGCTAACTAATGAATTGTTAGATATACAAAATGAATTTTGAACATCAAATATTTATTTAAATAGATAAATATGACTATTCA
>NC_029785.2:2363084-2363989 GCF_000816755.2 Arachis ipaensis
TATAAAATTATAAAATATGAAAATATACACTAATAATAACTAATAACTAATATGTGATCATTAATTTAAGATACAATTTAAATTAATTAAAAATTAAAAAACTAAATTGAGTTAGAAATCAAATTTCAAGCCATCAGTATTAACTCAACTAATATGTGGTCGTTAATTTAAGACGGAGAGAGTATTTGACGTTGATCCTACGCTATCAATATGGAGCACGCGAATCCGGAAAACCGAACATTCTAGAAAACCTAGCCTTCTATAATTTCCCCCAATTTCCATTTCTTCTCTTTCTCTCTCTCTTGATTTCCCAATCAACGCAACAAACCAAACCCTTACCAAAATTTTCAACCCTTTCTTTAGCTTTTCCCTTTCAGGTTTTTCTCTTCTTCTTCGCTTCTATCATATTCGTGCCTCTTCAGTTATTCGTTTACAATTTCAACTTATTCTATTTAGGGTTTTTTGTCGCAGTTTTTTAAGCATGGCATCGAAACGCATCTTGAAGGAGCTCAAAGATTTGCAGAAGGACCCTCCTACGTCATGCAGCGCTGGTAACCCACCTTGATCCCCTTTCAATTTGATATCTTAGCATATTAAGGAAATTGTTTAATTTTTAGGACCGTAAAAGTTAATTGATTTTTGGTTATTCAACCCCTCTCGTTTAATGTTTTCATAGCTGAAGGGATCTAATTTTTGGGGGTTAATTATTGCCATGTTGATTCTATTGTTTTTATTATCTAGGTATGTTAAGATTCAGCCCTTGTTGCCTGTTATGTTCTAGTTAAGAAGGAAGAAAGAAGGATTATAGAGCAAAATTCAAAATCAAACCCAATGTTTTTATTGTGTTTATTTTATTATTTTATTTGTTGGGTTTTTTTTTGGGGGGGAAGGGGGGGGGGTTGGAT
>NC_029785.2:2364010-2368058 GCF_000816755.2 Arachis ipaensis
ACTATGTGAGGCTTGAGGCTTCATGATTTTTCCCATCTGTTGTTTCTGAGCTAGCTGTTCATGAAGTTTGGTAAAAAATGTTAGTTTCTGTTCTCTATTAGGTCCTGTGGCTGAGGACATGTTTCACTGGCAAGCAACAATCATGGGACCAGCTGATAGCCCATATACTGGCGGTGTTTTCCTTGTTTCGATTCATTTTCCTCCGGACTATCCATTCAAGCCACCAAAGGTAATCTATCATGTACTTTGTTGCCTGCATTCGTAGCTTTTAGGTTGGTGCTTCTCATGATGACATGTTGCTTCTTTGGTGGTTGCTCATATTTCTTGCCGCAAGTTTGCAAACCAGTTTTGGCCTGCTTGAACTTGCACTTACACTTGCATCTATGTTTATCATTTTACATTTGCATTACATAAAATGCGTTTGTGTAAGGAGATTCTGGACAAAGCTCAAGTGGAATTATGGCTTGCTCGTCAGCCTACCACCCTCCTGAAATCTCCTATTGTAGCACAGGTTCAATGGAGAGATTCTTTGGTCATTTGTTATTGAATCAATTGGCTTTATTAAAAATTTTCCAAAGTGTTTACTACTTGTTATGCTTGCTTTTATTATCATTATATGTTATGATTTTGTTGGATTTTGTTATGCTTGTTTACTACTTTGTAGACATGGTACATGACAGAGCTCAATGGCGTCGTTTGATTTATGTAGCCGACCCCACCTAGTGAGACAAGGCTTTGTTGTTGTTGTTGTTGTTATGATTTTGTTGGATTTTTCATAAATGGTTTGCATAAGGCACCTAGTGTCATGTGTGACTTGACTTGCTGAGGCAGCTTAAGGGTGATAACCTTTTTGATAACTCTGATCTGTTTCTGACTTCACTTGTAAACGTTGCTCAGTAATTCACTTTCCATGGTTTGGTGCTTCCTAGCCATATATCTGTTAACGGGGGAGATTGATTAGTATTGGAATGTGGAGTTTGGAAAGAATATTGCATCAGCTGTGTAGTTTATGTGTTACGTAACATAACTACAGGTCTTATCTTTTGTGTTCTTGTTTTACTACCCCAGCCACCCTTTTCACTTGTTTGCACATGCACAAAAAACAGTGAGTAAAGATGACAACAGTATTAAAACGAGGTGTTGCAGCTAGCAAAATTAGATGCTACATTGTAATTTGTGCTAGTTGTCCATATGGTCATCTCTTATGTTCTATGAGATATCATATATCCTTTACTTTTATAACCGTCTCATTGTTCTCTTTTATTCTTGTGCAATCTTATTTCCTCTATTACCGAAGAATTGCCTAGTTTAATTTTCTCTAATATATGGATGTTATCTTTAAATTATATCAGGTTGCATTTAGGACCAAGGTATTCCACCCAAATATCAACAGTAATGGAAGTATATGCCTTGACATTCTTAAAGAGCAATGGAGCCCTGCACTAACAATTTCGAAGGTTTGATTTTCCTACTTACTCATCTAGTTGATCATCAATTGAATTTCATATTTTCCTGTGTGTGGTCTTTAGACATGTTTTGTCATTTCATCTTATCTTTGGTTTGATCTCCTTAATACACATCTAGATGTTAGTACCTGTCATACTTGGAGACAATTTTCATTAAGTAATACTGGACTACTAAATGTTATGTCAAATTTAAAAATGCAAGTCTTATGTACCTGTTTAAAGCTTCTGGTCGATATTAACTTCAAGTCTCAGTTTTCTGATTTTCTATCAATTGAAGCTTTGCTTGTTGCTAAGCTGCACTTAAAAATAGACATCCATTAATCCTAACTTGAATTATAGTTTTAGTTCCAACTTGATAATTCACTATGTGGTCTGCAGATACTTAATAAGAAGTGGATCTGTTCTTTTTTAAATTTTCTAAATGGAATCCTATGTGAATGAAAACACCTAATTTATGCTGATCCTGTTTTGAATGTTGGAAAACATAAAGTTTTTAGTCTTGTTCTATTTCAGGTTCTTTTGTCAATTTGCTCATTGTTGACGGATCCCAACCCTGATGATCCTCTTGTCCCTGAAATTGCGCACATGTACAAGACTGACAGGGCTAAGTATGAAGCTACCGCACGCAGCTGGACACAGAAGTATGCTATGGGATGATTATAAATACTTTTGGTTTGCTGTTTAAATTGAGCTGCGTAATCACGACTACGACTTATGTCAAACAAAATGATATTTTGAATGAATGTTCTATCTTTTCTTATCAGGGGAACTAAGCCATGGTAAGGGAATTGGTTTTTATCATTTGTGAATATTTCTTTGTGAGACAATGGTGATGGAAGTTGTAATGTATTGGCATGCAGATTTCCTTTTTTTTTTTTAAATTGACCTTCTATTCTAAACCTGTGATGAAGTAATATATAGTTGTGAAAACTACTTATATAAGTGGAGTATTTTGAGCTATTAGATTTTGTATCAATGGTTAAGATTAAATTATAATGTCATGTAGTTTTAAGTGGTCAAGTATATATATTTTTTTCATCACCATGCATATTTGGTTCAACAATTACTCCTTTCACTCCTCACTAGTTGCATTCCAAGGGAAAAAAAGGACTTACTGGTTCACAAATAATTAGATTTGGTATAATAACCTGCCCTTACTGGGATGAGAAACAATTAGATTTGGCCTTAATTGGATCACAAATGGTAGATCACAAAGTAAAATTAAATTTTATATAATTATTTAACGATGGTTGGCTTAATTGGTTCAATTAGTGATTTACCGTTTGAATCAGTAATTTGATGATCTAATAGTTTGACCAGTTTGATTATTGATTTGGTTTTGATAATTATGTGTTTGGCTGATTCGTTTATCAGTAAAGACACTTTTATTCTTTATCCTTACTAATTTTTCCTTTCTTTCATTCTTCTTTTCTCAACATAGAGAGAGTAAGCATAACATTCAAAAGACAAAAAAGAGAAAACACTAACACTTGAAGAAATAGCCATTATTACATAAAATCACTCATTGGAAAATAATTGTTCAGGTGTGTTTAAAACCTGTGATTTTAATTCGTTCAAGAGTTAAAATTATTTTCTAAGCTAAAGAATGTAGATTTCAATTCTAATGAAAATTTATCTTTTGTTTTAGTCTAAAATCAAAGGCAGACAAAAAATGACCAGATTTCTAATTCCGTTCTCATGTATACTAAGATCATCTAACTAATTATCTTCATTCTTCTCCATTCAACACAAAACACAATGTGCCTCACCTCTGCTAGACTGCTACCACCTACCATTGCCGCCACCATTCTTGTAATTATCATCATCATCGTCATTTGCAGTACCATAGCCATGATCACCAATACAGTTGTTTATTTTTTGTGATGCTTATTTGACAAGGATGATGAGATCTTAAGAGAGAGAATGAGAAGAAAGTAAAGATCATGGTGAAGAGAGATAAACTGATTTATGAATTATGACCAATCTTAATAACGATCACCTTATCATCTTAATTTGACAGCTGTGTATTTTATATTGCGAGTTATAAGTAAAAATGACTGAAAGACCATATTGTCTCACAAAGAATAAGATGACCAAATTATTTTATTTTGAGTAATTATCCAAATCAGACGAAAGATTTTAAAAGTCGACATTTTAGTTTTCAAGAAAAATTAATACATAGATCAATCTTCAAGGTAGACAAATTAGTTCTCAATTTATTTTCCGGCAGAATAATTACTCAAATTAATCTTCAAAGATTTTAAAACGGACATTTTTGTTCCTAAAGAAATTAATATATAGATTAATCCCCAACGTTTTTATCTGTCAAACATAACAGCTTCCTGTCCATTTTACTTTTACTATATATCGATTTTTATTATTATTAATTTAACTTTATGCATGTGTTAACTTTGTGCATGTGGCTAATGACACTAGCATATTAATACACTCCTTTTGTTAGACACAAGTAAGATTAATAATGATGTTTTGAAATTCAAATTAAAACATTTTCTTTTAATACAAATATATTTTTTAAAATAGGACATCTTTTGAATATATTAAATACAAAAATATCAAATGAT
>NC_029785.2:2368083-2373598 GCF_000816755.2 Arachis ipaensis
GGAGATTTAGAATTAAAATGAAATCTATTATTTTATATTAAAAAATAATAAATAAAATATTTATTCTGTTTTTTTTATTTTCTTATTTTTTAATATAAAATGAAAGATTTTATTTTTAAATTTTAAATGATTAAATCTCTAGATTTAATAATTGAGATTGCACAGAATTTCAATATATGAATCTTTTAAAAATAATTCTTATATTTTAAATTTTAATCGAAATCTTAAGTTAATTAAACCCAAATAAAATTGGCGTGTTCCGTGTTTGGTATTTGACGTTGATCTTACGCTGTCATGGAACACGCGAATCCGAATTACCGAACGTTCTAGAAAACCTACCCTTCTCTATCATTTTCCTCATTACAAATTTCTCTTTTCCTCTCGTTTTTCCGGTAATCAGCTATAAACCAAACCCTTCTCGATATTTTCAACCCTTTCAGGTTTTTTTCCTTCATCTTCTTTCATTTTCTCGTTTGCAATTTTAATTAATTAATTAATTAACTAATTTTGTTTACTGTAGTTTTGTAGGCATGGCATCGAAACGCATCTTGAAGGAGCTCAAAGATTTGCAGAAGGACCCTCCTACGTCATGCAGCGCCGGTAATCCACCTTGTGATCCCTTTTCAATTTCATACCTTAGCTATATTAAAGAAATTGAACGCTTAAAATTTTTTTACTTTTAGGACCCCTAATAGTTAATTGATTCTTGGTTATTCAACCCCTTTCGTTATGTTTTCATAGCCGAAGTGATCTAATTTTTAGAGGGGTATTGTTTTCTGTATCTAGGTATTGTGGTTAAGAGGGAAGAATTCTATAGCAAAAATACAAATAAAAGTCAATTTTTTATGATATAGTGATTGGAGTTGACTACTATGTGAGGCTTCAAGGGTTTTTCCCAATTTTCACCATTGAAGTCTGTATTCATCTCTTGGATTTTAGTTATCTGTTTTATGAAGTTTGCTAGCTCTGTGCTGTATTAGGTCCTGTGGCTGAGGACATGTTTCACTGGCAAGCAACAATCATGGGACCAGCTGATAGCCCGTATACGGGTGGTGTATTCCTTGTTTCGATTCATTTTCCTCCGGACTATCCATTCAAGCCGCCGAAGGTAATCTATCATGTATTTTGTTCCTTGCATTGGTAATTTTTAGTCGGTCCTACTTACGACGAATTAATGTTGCTTCCTTGGTGGTTGTTCCAAGGTTATTAATAATGGATAGCAGTCAAAATTCCCACTACACAATAGTGCTATTGCGCCAAATAGCGAATATTTGACAACCTTTAGGGGAGATCAAGGTATCAATAGTGGATCATGGCTTGTTGCTCGTTGCATTTTGCTAAATTTCCACTATGCAATAGTGCTATGGCCCCGATATACCAGATATTTGACAACCTTGGGTTGTTCGTATTGCTTGTAGCCAAGTTTGCAACTAATCTTTTGTTCAGCTTGGCCTGCTTGAACTGCTTGACCTTGCACTTGTATTTATGTTTATCATTTTACATTTGTATTACACAAGATGTATTTGTGTAAGAGGAATAGAGGATTGCAAAGAGTTCAAGTCAGGTGACGTCTTGGCAGTTAGCCTCCGCCACAGGTTCAATCGAGATTTTTGGTCATTTGGTACGGAATCGAATGGCTGGATTAAAATGTAGCCAAAGTGTTTGCTACTCATTCTGCTTGTCTTATTATCATTGTATGCTATGATTTTGTTGGATTCTTCATAAAAGGTTTGCATATGGCACCTATTGCCATGTGACTTTCAAGGCTGGAAACATGCCTTGCTTGCTGAGGTGGCTTAAGCGCGAGTACCTTTTGATAACACTGTTTTCTGATTTGTAACTGTCTTTCAGTGATTTGCTTCCTCTGGTTTGATGCTTCCTAGCCATCTGTCTGTTAACAGGAAAGATTGAATAGCATCGGACTGTGGAGTTTGAAAAGAATATTTTGTCCGTTGTGTAGCTTATGTAATAGTGTAGCATAACTACAGCTCTTTTTGTTTATGAGTTCTTGTTTCACCATCCCAGCCGCCCATTTCACTTGTGTGCATATGCACAAAAAACCAATGAGTAAGGATTACAACAGTATTAGAAAGAAAGATGTGTTGCAGACTTGCAACTAGATGCTTAGATGTAACTGTTGATAGGTTTCGATATGGTCATGTATTATGTTCTATGAATATCAGTCATATATCCTTTACTTTTGTATCCATCCTATTGTGGTCTTTTATTCTTGTGCAATCTTTATGTGCTCAATTACTGGAGAATTTCCTAGTTTAATTTTCTCTAATATATGGATGTTATGTGGCTTTTTAAATTTTATCAGGTTGCATTTAGGACCAAGGTATTCCACCCAAATATCAATAGTAATGGAAGTATATGCCTTGACATTCTTAAAGAGCAATGGAGCCCTGCACTAACGATTTCCAAGGTTTGATTTTCTTGCTTACTTATCTAGCTGATTGCCGCCAGATGGAATTTCGTATTTTCCGGTGTGTGGTCTTTAGATATATTTTGGCATTTCATCTTGGAGACAGTTCTCATTAGGTAATGCTGGACTAATAAATGTTATCTGGAAATATAAGATTGCATGTCTTGTGTACTTCTCTATGAGTATCTGGTCAATGTTGACCTTTTGAGTGTCATATATAGTTCTAATGCAAACTTGATAATTCACTATGTGCTCAGCCCGAAACATAAATTGTTGAAAATAACAACTGGAACTGACGAACTGTTTTACATTTTTTGAATGGAGCTCTATGTGATGTAGACGCCTCACCAATGCTGTTCCTGTTTTGAATGTTGGGAAACATAAGTTCTTGTCTTGTGCTATTTCAGGTTCTTTTGTCAATTTGCTCCTTGTTGACGGATCCCAACCCCGATGATCCTCTTGTGCCTGAAATTGCGCACATGTACAAGACTGACAGGGCTAAGTATGAAGCCACCGCACGCAGCTGGACACAGAAGTATGCCATGGGATGATTATAAATACTCTTGCTTTGCTGTTTAATGTAGCTGCGTAATCACGAATTATGTCAAAACAAAATGATATTTTGAATGAATGTTCTATCTTCTCTTATCAGTGGAACTAAGCCATGGTAAGGGAATTGGTTGGTTATCATTTGTGAATATTTCTTTGTAAGACGATGGTGATGGAAGTTGTAATGTATTCGTTTGCAGACATCCTTTTCTGTTGACCTTTCCCAAACCTGTGATAAAGTAATATAGCTGTTAAAATTTTAAACTAGTTTTATGAGTAAGTGGAGTAATGATTTTGTATCAATGGTTAAGATTAAGATATAATGTCATGTAGTTTTATCATGTGATCAAATGACGACTTTAAAAATTACCATGCAAGTTTTGCTTCAACAATTCAGGTTACCCCTCCTACTCTTCTCACTTAGATGCGTTCCTCGGAAAAGAAAAACTTACTGGGATCACAAAGATTTGGCTTAATAAGCTGCAACTGTATTATTTGGTAAGAATTATTTTGAGGATGTTTAAACCTTGTAAAAAATGCTTGAAAATATTGTGTCTATAATGTTCAAACCATGATTTAAAAGTTTATTATGCCACCATGATGCCTCATGTATCCTTTGATTTTCTTTATTATTATTATGAGAGATCTTTTAACATCATAGATAGACAGCATGATAATGTTTGTGAATTTATGGTAGTGTGAAAGTTCTCGTGACACTGTTTTTGGGCCCAGGCTGCATTCAAGTTCTCTATAAAATCTCCATCATTTTATTTATGCTAAATATATCCACTATGTGCCATTGAGTACTATTTGAAATGAGACAGTGCAACCTCAATTTGATCATAGTGGTGATGAAATGAAATTCAGAAGTTGTCCTTTGAGAAAGTGAAATCTCACCATCTTGGTTCAACTCATGTTTTATGCATGCCTCTCATTAAAACATATGTCAAAAAAAAATGCCAGAGCCTAAGTTACTTGGAAAATGGAAGCATAATGACAAGTCAATTATGTTAGGCAACTTTCAACAATAAGAACTTTCATATGATTTCTTGGAAAATCCTTTTCTTTTTTCATTTAAATTTTTGCTACAAATTGACAAAGTTTTCCTTTTCCCCCGTTTTCTCTCACTTTTTTTCTATTGACTTCTGAATTTGTTAGGTTTTATAACATCACCAGAGTTGTATTATTTATATGTATCTGTCTTTGTTTGAATAACTTTCTTTTATCATTGAATGAGATATAAAATCTTTTTCAATGGTAGAAGAAAGTTAAATCAAGTAAATGTATACGACTAAAGTGAGTATCCTAAACATATTTATGTCAAAAAGATTGTTATGATTGCCATTGATAAGTTTTGATACAGAGTTTCTATAATCTACTTAGACACTTAGTCATGGGGTATTATATAGCACATTTTGCCAAAGTTATCACTACAGAGATATTCCGAGGGAAATATTATCACATGTTTAATTATCTTTTTTTTTTTTCACTTTTTTACCACTAGAGACTAGTATATAAGGTTTAATATATGGAAAAAATTTCAAGTGTACCGGAGAATACCGGTGTTCTAGTTATTTTAACCATTGATTTCAATTAATATATATTTTTTATAATTCAGATCAACGGTTAAAACAATTGGAATACCGGTGTTTCCGATACACTTGAAACTCTTCCTAATATATGTAGTTGCCATTACATAAATAGAGCGTAAACTTTTCAAAAAAAAAATATATTTTAAATACACGTTTAATTACATTTCACATTTATCATGTGAAATTGTGAATAATTATCCAAAATCACATATAATTAGACGATTGTATAAAACGTTTTTACATTGTCATTATCTCAAAATTAATCTCTAAAATAATATTTGCAAGACTTGAATTAAAAATATTTTGTTCGGTTGGGAAAAAAGGATTTTATTTTTTGTTTTTCACAGTATCTCCTAACTTGGCATGACAAGCACTAATTTGTCGCGGATCGGAGTTTTATTTAAGAGTTTGTTGCTGGTTAATGGATTGCTTAATGCACTAGGCGGGATTTGAACCTTCAACACTAGTTTAAACGGATTAGTAAACTGAATTTGGATCCTCTAAATTTTAAATTTGTACTTTAGAGGGTAAAGTGTGATATTCTACCCTTGAATGGTTTCTCTCTCATATTTATTTTTGGTCCTACCTATAAAATAAATGGTAAGAGATCACACTTTACTCTCTAAAATAAAATTCAAACTTTAAAAAATCAAAATCTAAATAAACTAACCACTAGACAAATTTAATTTAATTTTTTAAAAAATAAAAATAAAATAAAATAAAGAAGGTAAATTACATGAAGCAACTAAATGCCCTTATGGGGGCAAGTGATGAAATGGAAGGAAAAATCTTGATAGCACATTTGAGGAATTGAGTTGACCTTTAGAATTTATGAGAATTTAATATGATGTTGTAGCCTCAAAGATGCTGGCTGGAAAGCACTAGCACTGCCACCCTGAAAAGACACGTTTGAGGTCAGTGTGGCCTATAACTAACCAGAATTTAT
>NC_029785.2:2373855-2374905 GCF_000816755.2 Arachis ipaensis
GATAACAATTCTTACAATACATGCCATTGGTTAACGACATTAATTCTGTGTAACCGCAAAGAAAAATAATAATAGTGGCTGAGGAAAAAAGTTATCAAAAAGAAAAAAAAAAGAAATGAAAAGAAATTTGAAGATGATATACCTGATAAAATAACACATGATATGTTTGGCTAAGGAATTTGTGGTAGAAATTTCGTTCTTTTTTAAGTAGTGTTGGTAGGGAGATACTCGTTACAAGGTTTTTAATATTTAAATGAAATTGTCTCCAATAAATAACTTTTTTATTATTATTATTTTTGTGATAGAATATATTATTCGAATATTATTAGTGTCACAATTTATAAGACATAAAAGCAGATTAAGTATAATATTACTTGGAGAAACTGCAATGGAATGCCAATATATAACCTTGTAAGGAAAGTTAATTACAAAAGATTAATTAAAATGATTAAAGAAACTTAATCTAGTTTGGCCTAAAAAAATAAAAATAAAAAATGAAAAATAGTGAGACTAATAACTTGATTCACAAGCAATGTGTACGGAATGAAAGTGGTCACCCTTATGAAATGTGTTAACTCCCTATAACATAGAAAATAGCAGACACGTGCTTGACTTGCTAGCATGCTTATTTGCCTTTGCTTCTTCCCCAAGCCATAAAATATAATATAAAATATACATTAACTACTTTAATGATTGATTTTTAGCATACATAATATTTTTGTTTTTCTTTTTTAATGCTTTTTAGGACGTGTTAACCTTTTCTTTTATTTTTTTGGAATTAGTTCAACCTTGGACATTGATCTTTGGCACTTTCCGAAAATGATGGTCACATAGTAATAAATAACGCTTATCAAATCTAGTGTGATCTCCTAGATTTTTCTATGTTTTTGTCACTATTCAAATGAAGTTTCCTTTTCTAAGTTCATGATAGTGCCATTTGAGAACTAATAATTATTCCGATAATGTTAAAAAAATATAAAAAATAATTAAAATTTGTCTTGTTTAATATTTATTAATTATTATAATAATTAATAAATTTTAATTATCTTT
>NC_029785.2:2375187-2377668 GCF_000816755.2 Arachis ipaensis
GGTATCCAGCTGAGCAGTGTTGATAGACAAACTCTGCAGATTGTACTGAAAAGAGTTTACATTTCATCATCATTGGTTGGAACTGGGCCAGCATTGAACATTGTCATAGACACATTTCCCTTTCCTTTTTTTACCTCTTTTTGTTTTCTCTTCTTTTTCCACAATTAATGGTGATTTTACTCAATTATTTATATTCTACCACTTTATACGCCAACACAATGAAACATCCTTAGCCATTCTTACAGAAAAAGAAAATTTTACATTCCATTATTCGAGGTAACTTTTTTTTTTTTTCATAATTCAGTTCGATATATATCTTTTTGTACCTTTATTTTATTTGTATTTGCTTTTTTAAATATATATGGTTGAAATAGGGCTAATTTTTCTTGTTATAGAAGTAGAAACAGTGATATACCTTAACATTGTAATTTTTGGTGTTTTTTAAAACTATGGAAAGTACATAAATCGAAAGGTTCGATTTCTTTACTTTAATTTTTTTTTAACACAAATTGGACGGTCCAATTTTTGCTTCTCTAGTTAAGCGATTCCACATTTGAGTATAACACCCCAACAATTCACATTTTAAAAAAACATCACTACCACTCCAATATTAAAAATAAAAATTCTTGACATAGCAATGTTAATATTCAAATGTCTTTAATATGTGACACCAAAAAAAAAAAAAAGTCTTTACTATAAAAGTTGTTGTTTTACCTCCTTATAAAGTATTCATCATGATCACCATATTTGAATTACTTTGCCCCATTATTCAAAATCATAATACTTAACACTTAAAAATTTATAACATGAAAGATAATTATTAACGAAAAAAAAATCCGTTTAGGTCAACAAAAAATAAAACAAAAGAAAATTTTAATATATTTACTAGTATTAAAAATTTCAATATCTTATTTTTTTTAACAAATGTCCTATATACAAATATTAACAAAATCTACTAACTACTACATACCTAAGAATTTGTCTTGTAAACATATTACAAAGCCACGTCAATAGCCCAACTTCAACGTTATTGTTACACTAATATTTCATAAAGAAATAAGAAATTGTAATTAACAAGTAGTCAATTTGCGTGGTCTTAGATTCATGAACGTGGAAAGTTAATTAAGTTGGTACCTTCTTTGGACTCCACCCTTGCTTACTTTCTTTGTCTCTTTATTAATATTAATAAATTGTTTGTGCTCCCTCTTATTGCTATCTACTCGGGTTTCAATTGAATTTTGTCTAATACACAAAACAACATGGCTTCCTTTGAACTTTCTTAAACATTATGTTTAGGTAGAACAAGAAAATGAATGGGCCTTTTCTTTGAAAATATTGAATGTTTTTGTTTTTGCCTTAACTATTAGGCGTGATGAATTATTATTCTAAATAGGTTTAATTATTCAATTTATCTTTATAGTTTTACTAAATTTTTAATTAAGTTTTTATATATTTTTTTTAGGGTAAAGTATATTTTTTGTCTTTAAAATTTGGTAAAAGTTTTAAAAATATCCCTAAATTTTATTTTGTTTTAATTTTGTCCCAAAAATTTTCTATTTGCATCAAATATACCTTGACGCAAAATACCTCTCTTTACAAAGAAAAGACACCAAAAAAATATACCCTTGACGGCTAAGTTTTCAAAAAATTTAAGACTAATCTAACAATAATGCATAAAAATTATACTTAATTTGCTTGTATTGAAGACTGTTCTTATAAAATTATTGTTGAGTTGGTCTTAAATTTTTTGAAAAATTGATCGTCAAGGGTATATTTGATGCAAATCGAAAACTTTTGAGACAAAATTGAAACAAAATAAAACTTAAGAATATTTTTGAAACTTTTATCAAACTTCAAGGACAAAAAATATACTTTACCTTTTTTTTAATTAGATCTCTATACTATTTCTTCTAAAAAATATAATGTAGTTAAAAATCTAATTTGATTATTAATTGTGGATACCTTTAATTTGTAGAAAAATATTCGGTTAATTTTGATATTTTTTACACTAAAAAGTTACCTAAATTACAAAATGAAAAGTAACGTAGGAATCTAACTAAAAAAATCTAATTATAAATTTAGTGAAATTATAAGAACTAATAAAGTAATTAAATCTTTTAAATAATAATTTATTATTTTATGTAATTCTATTACACTAATTTAACCTAAATAAGATTACTAATATCAAACTTACATAAAATTTTTGCAAACACAAAAATGAAAATTTAAAATTAATGAGGATAAGAAAAGGTTGATTTGATGAAGACTTCAATATATAGAGGCAGCTGGAACCTGCGGATTTTTCTTTCTCCCTTTGCTACCGACAACCACACACATACTCACCTTCTTATATATAGTTTTAAATAAGAAAAATATAATTTACTTAAAATTAAGATAAAAATATTCAATTAGTTGTCTGTAATTTTTTTTACATGAATTGCATTTAAAAATAATTTTTTATCATATGTATATTAAAAATCA
>NC_029785.2:2378011-2380580 GCF_000816755.2 Arachis ipaensis
ATTAATGATTAATTTTGATGTGTATATAGTACTTTTGTTTTTAATGATATATTGAAAAAAAAATATTTGTATTTCCCTTTTTAGTTTTTTTTTTTAAATAAATCAAAAGATACATAACTGACCATAAATACAATATCAACAACAAAAAAAATGAAAGATGAAGTATTCAAATAGGTGAAAACTCAGGTCAAGTCGACTTCACGTGAAGTTTATATTGAGAACTATTAGATGAAAATTTAGTCAAATCAGTCAAATTATTTAACGATTCTTAGATATCAACTTCACGTGAAGTCGATTACACCTGAGTTTCCACCGTTCAAATATCTACAATTTAATTAGGAGAAGTGTCATCTATTAAACTAATAAACCACCCCCACTATATTAGGATATTCATATTTCTCCCCTTTTTTTTTTTCCTATCTTTCTAATTACACAGTAGACAATGCTGTGGTAGATTAGTGGTAGTAATAGTAGTGAGTCATCAGTCATGAGATCACTCTCTTTTCCCTCCATCACTCACCCATTTTCCCTCCTTTTTTCTCTCTCCTCCAATGGGAGCACACCTCCTCCTGCTACCATAAATACCCTCTCCTCTCTACTTTTATGACCTTACTCTTCTCTTTCTTTCCATTCATTTCTTATTTTTTTTTTCTTCCTTCTCTTTTGTGCCTCCTCTTCATTTCCCTTTCTCTTTTCCTTCTCTTCCCTTCACTCTACACTCCTAACTACTAATTACTAAACTACCACCTCTACCTTCCCGCCAATTCTGATCACAAGCTTCCAACCTCACCTCTTTTTCTCTCACTAAACCACCCCTCACAAGGGTGGTGGTGTGTTGAGATTATACAAAATACCAAGATTGTTTTTTTTTTTTTTTTGTTTCTCTCTCCTTTTTTTCCCTTCTTTTTCTTCTCCATCAACACCCAAATACTAAACGTCTTTGGTAAAATTAACACCAAAAATCATTTCTTCTTTCTACTTCTTCATGCTCCCAAACAACACAACTACCAAAACATCTTCAATTTATTTCTTATCATTTCTACAACCTTCACAAAGAAAAGCTTAAAACCGTTTCTTCTCTTATTTTTTTACTCTCTCTCACTCTCATGTCCGCACAATCCACCCTGAAGCTTCAGACTCTCGCCATAAGAAGCTCAAGCTTCGATTTTGAAGGCGACCCACCATGCAAAACAGCAAAAAGGCTTCGATCGAAGAAGCTCCTTCGAATCATACTCACCGATCCCGACGCCACCGATTCAGAATCTTCCAACGATGAAGCAGAAGAGCAAAACCCATCACCGAGGGTAAAAAGGGAAATTATCACTCACATAATGACCCCTCGGCTTCACTCTTCGCATTCTTCTTCTCCAACCGCATCTTCATCACCTTCTTCTCCTTCAATCGGTTCGGGTCAAAACCATGTTGACCGGAACCGGTTCAAGAGGAAAATAAAACGCACCATTTCTGGTTCTGGAAGGTTCCGTGGCGTTCGTCAGAGACCGTGGGGGCGGTGGACGGCAGAGATTCGTGACCCGAACCGAAGAAAACGGGTTTGGTTGGGCACTTTTGACACCGCGGAGGAGGCTGCCGCTGTTTACGACGCCGCGGCAGTTAAGTTCAAGGGTCCCGGCGCAGCTATTAACTTTCCCCGTGGCGATTCGGAAGTTTCCGGCGAGAGTTTTGCGGTGGTTTCCGGTGAGGGTTTTGTGGCGGTTTCTGGGAGCAGAGAGGGTTTTGCCTCTCCGACTTCGGTCCTTGCTTACGATGACGGCGTTGTTGGTGGTTGCGAGACGACGCCGTTTGAGGGTCTCCGTTACGGCGATGTGGATGCTTTCGGTTTTGACATTGACGTGCCGTTAAGTTTGATGGGCGTTAACTCGGTATTGACTCAGCGCTTTGGGAAGGAAGAGTTCGGCGAGTTAGACCCGGAAGATTTCCTGACGTGGCCTGAATAGGGGGCTTTTTCGTCTTTTTGAAGGGATTGTGGTTTCTATCGCGTTATGCTTGTGCTTGTTGGAATTCCGAAACTGCCCCTCGCAGAGCAATAGATGACTAGAAGAAGAAACTATTTTTGTCCTAATGTTAATTTGTAATTAATTTAATTATTATTGTGTAAAGGAAAATGAGTTAAGTGAATAGAAGGAAAAGAAAAATATGTAATCAAGTGAGTGAGTAAGGGACTATGCAAGATATATATAGTTTGAGTAAGAATTCTAGTGTAAAAAATTATATAATTGTTCTATTAATTTTGGCATATATTATTATGTTACATGCTGATCCAAGTTGGCAAGGGACAAAGTTATATGATATTTGAATATTGCCTGTTTTTTTTTTTTCTTTCTATTTATAAGATGCTTGTATCAAGATTCTTCTCATGGGATTCTATAGGTACTTGGAGGGTACCTTTTAACATTTGTTTTTTTGGCCTAATATTATTATTATTATTCCAACAAAGATATGTGTGAAATGTTTAAGAGCTATTGTTCCCTTTTTAATTAAGATGCTAATTCTGTAACATCATTAATAAATTTTCTTAGGTATAGTTAAATATTAAATATTTTTTTAAAAG
>NC_029785.2:2382061-2387303 GCF_000816755.2 Arachis ipaensis
GAAAAAAAGGTTTAGAGAATTATTTAAATAAAATTTTAAAATAATTATCTATTTTTTTTCAAAAATTCAAATTAAATGATAAGTTGTTTGCAAAATGCAAAAGTGTCATTTACAAAGAATATAACTTTTTATTATTATTGTTGTTTTGTTTAAGTCTTTTGAGTGATTATTTGTGGTATCTATTTATTTGTTGAAGTTATTTTTGTGAGTGACATAGACTTTTGATTTTTCTTAAAATACAAATTAGTACATGAAAAATTAGTTTGATCATAAATGACCTACCGTAAAACTAATTTTATTTATTCATGAATTTGTATTTTTATAACATAAAATATGGTTTGACAGTCCAACAATGCACTAGTTTCTATAGTGAGATTATTACTCCTAATTTAATAAGTGTGATAATTTATAAGTGATATTATTAATTTAGAAATAGTAATGTTGACTTCCAAAACAGGTAGGATTTTGTTAACATAATAATTATTCTTGTAAACTCCTTTTTTATATAAAAATGTGAAAAACAGTAATACATAGATAGGATTTTTGTTTGTTAGAAAACATGACTATGTAGATTTTGATCATTTATTATGTCACGTTTTGTTCGTTTGCTACCTACACGTTAAGCATTCAATGTATGTAACACAATTAACTGGTGTCTGAGTCTTATGATTTATGATGCAACACCAATTAATTACTAAGAAAATCACCCTGCAACTTTGTATGACTATGAGGATGGACTTTTCTTTTTCCTCAAATATCCTTTAACATATATTAATATTCCAATAGATAAAAATTTTAACGAATATTAACTAGCAAAATTGATAATTATTGAGGAATTGATAGTGACGATAATCAATATGATTAAAACGATATGGTGATGGATCAAAATTAACTAAACTATGTTTATCATTTATTTAAAAACATAGATAGATGATGGTTATGAGAGAAGGAATGATTGTGAGTTACAACCTTAACAATAATTAAAATATATTTAACTATTTTTGGTGTATAATAATGTATACTAAAAATTAGTATTAAATTAGTTATTTGCGTAAATATATGTTAATTCTAAAATATATATTAAAAATATATGAAATAATACATCTATTTATACATACATAAATATGTGATAATTAAATTAGCGACTGATATTTTGTGTATGTATAATATTTTTTGTTGAAAATTTGACACTATAAAAGACAACTATATCAATTATATATCATGGTTAAAAAAATCGGAGTTTCCTTGTGTCAATAAAATGATATGTTAGCATACTCCTTAGATCACTACACCACATCTAACAAATAGCAGCGGTTATACAGTCGATTAGCAGCGGTTGATAATTCGCTGAAAGATAGCGTGCGGCTAAACTTTTAGTAGCGGTTAATAGTAACCGCTGCTAAATGGTACTTTGCAGCGGCATAGTTTTACGGCGGTTCTATCCGCTACGAAATCGTAATTAGGACTGCTTGGAAAAATGACAGCGGTTATTAACCACTGCAAAATGCTATCTGTTTAACAATAAGAAATGTTAATATACTTTTTATATAATCACAAACTCTAGACAATAATGACTTTATTAAATTGATACTAAAATCAGGTACTAGTAAAAATAAAAAATAAATAATTAAATATGTATAGATGAATAATTTTTTTGTTATTTTTAATTTCGAATCTTATTTTAGACTTTTAATTTGGGGTATGATTTTTACACAAATATTTTTTTTGAATAAAAATTTAATTAATTTGAGTTAAATTTTACATTGATTTTTTTACTATAATAATCAAATGTGGTACAATTGAACGTAATAGTAGTACATATATGCAACAAAACAAGGAAGTGGGACCCTATGAAAGCACAAAGAGATGGATGCTAGTGGTTGATAACAAGTTAAGAATAATAATGGTGGGTCCATAATACTAATTCATGCTCCTTCATAATGGCATTTCAAATGGCCTATGACCCTCCCCCAACCATATAAAGTAGCTGCCGGCGGCTCACAACACAAATTTAGATATGTATGAACCATGCTTTCTTGGGTGTCACAAGTCACAACGCATGTATGAGTTAGGAACAAATAATATCAGTGTCGAAAATCATTTATATCAAATTAAAATTGAAATTCTTTTATGAATTTTGTGGTGGTTTCAAATCGCGTAAAGTATTATTAGTGGCTCCTTATAAATCGTCGTCCTTTAAGGTATAGAAAAATGAATTTTCGCAATTTTTTAGGGATGAGCACGGGTAGTGGGAACTCGATTACCCATCTGAATCTGAACCAAACCAATTAAATTGGTTCTAGAACCAACGAGTAATCGGGTTCAACCTGAACCAAACCGATAGTCTTTGTTAGTGATTGGTTCGGATATCGGTTTTGGGAGTGTGGAATCCGAACCAACCCGCGAACCCGATCATATATTAATTAAATAAAAAAATAAAAAATATATATGACTTTTTCATTAGACAAAGATTATTCACTATTAATATGTTTGGATTTTAATAAATTTAGTTTTTAATGTATTTGGTGTTTAACATGTTTGGATTATTTTTATTGATATTACATGTTTATTATACTTGTTGAATTTTTAAGATAAAAATTTGGTTTTTTTATAAATTTCAAAGTTATCGGGTACCCAATTATTTGAACCGAACCAATCCGTTCTTAGTCGGTTTGGTTTGGTTCGGATACATGTACAAAAAAATACAAATACAAACCAAATCGACCCGTGCTCATCCCTAAAATTTCAAACAACTGCTCGTATAACTGTAACTAGACGGGTGAATTAATTTGAGATGGTTTAAAATTATCTCTATTTTGTTTAATAGGATTTTAAAAAATTTGCAGTGATTTAAAACTACCGCAATTTTATATGCTTGTCTTTTAAAAAAGTATGCCAAGGTTTTAATTTAAAATGGTTCAATGTAAAATTTTTTAAAGACAAACATATGAACTTCTAATTTAATGATTACTTTTTTTTTTAAATGGTTCAATGTAAAAATTATTCTTTGCTTCCATATCTTTTACATTTTAAACTTGATCATGATGCATAGTGTTACTTAATTGAAGAAATTCTTCACAAAAATTGTTATCAATAATTTTTATTTATAACATATATAAATAAAAATATCTCACTTTGTGGATTTTCCTCCGACCCCGTCCTTACAACATCGCACCCTGTCACTATCAGATCCTATAATGTAATCATCATCTATCTAATAATGAGTTAATTATCAATTTTCTATATAAATTTTTTATGAGTGAAATTGCTCAGATAAAAACAGAAGAATAAAAGTAAACTTTTTATGAATAGTTGTGTTATATGTATTTTTTAGAATTCAAATTGAGCAAAAATAAGTATATAAAAAAATTTCCCAATAAATTCCCATACTTGTAGGTTTGCATAAACCATATCAATAATATAGAATGTAATTTCTATCAAAAATGAAATTCAAAATCAATAATTAGAAGGGGAATATATATCTCAAAAACAGGAAATTCAAGAGTATTTTTCACAGTTTACTTTCATGAATTTTACAATTATTAACGCTCATACTAATAACTAAGCTACTATAATGAAGTCTATTGTATTATGAGTTAGGTAGACTATTGAACTTTTAAATGGCAAAATCATAATGCATGTTTTCTACTTAAATCCCTCAGCAATATTAAATTACTGCCGAATTAGCTAATGGAATTAAATGGGAGTTAACTTCATAGAAATATGTTCAACTATAGGCCTATTTTATTTGCTGAGTTGGTGGCTTCAAATCTTAAGTTGATAGGTGTCACTATAGTTATAAGAATTGAATCGAAAATCGATTCGGTCATATTATTAGGTCATTAAATTATTAGTTTAACTGGTAGATTATAAATTAAATCGGTTGATTCGGTCATAATTAAATAATTATATAAAATTTAATTTTATATTAAATTAATTTATTTTTTAATTTATTAATTAATTAGTATTTATTACATTATTTAAATATATGTTAAAAAATATTAATATTAATAAATGTCATATAATTATCAATAACAAAAATATGTTATGATTAATAAAAAATTTTTGTTTATCTTTTTTAATTTATAGATATTTATCAAAGTTTAATTTTTATTTTAATAATTATATATAATTAAAAAATAATTAATTTAAAAATAGAGTAAATATAAAATAAAAAATAAATTATATTAATATGAACACTATTCATTAGAATAAAAAAATAAAAAATATCTTAAATTTGCATGACTAAAAGAGTTAATAATAAAATTAATTAGGACATGTCTAATAATTTGTAATATATTTATAAAAAGGCACTATATATTACAAAGATGTTGAAGGTCTCAAGTTCGAACCAGCGCCTAGAATATTCTTGAATTTTTTGAAATTTGAGTGATGCGCATGTTGAGGTCAGCGGGTAACCGGTCCGATTCGATCCTCGGTTTAGGCTGAGTCTGATCAAATTTTTTGAGTTTAACTGATTCGTTTACTTGTATGGTTAATTTAGATCGGTTTAAAATTCGGTTCATCAGTTTTTCGATCGAATTAGCTGGTCTAGTCCGAATTTATAATTATAAGTGTCACTTTATTTGTTCGTTTAAGTAAATATTGAAATTTTAAATCTCGTTTTATATATGCATAAATTTATTGATTAATAATAAATTTTTAAATAAAATTCAGATATGTGATAAATTAATCATTAACTTATCAAATTTAAAAATACAGTAAAAAGCAAACAAAAAATATCTTATACAAAATATCACTATTTGAGGCTTTGGAGGCTTATATATAATTTGCCTAGCCTATATAAAAAATCAAAAGAAAAGCATGTAAATTGTGGTTATGAGGAAGAGTCTTTTGAATCAATCAAGGTAAAAACTAAAAAGAAAAAGAAAGAAGAATTGAAGAATCCCCGAAATTATTGGGGTTAAAATAAAGATGTTGAAAGGACATTGGATGTATCCAAAGGTGGGTAACCAAACAGATATGAAGCTTAGAAAGAGCTCAAAAATGTGACGACCCACCACCACCTTATTATTATACATCACAGCCGCCATCAACTATTTCTAATCAACTCTTAATCTTTTCTTTATTCTTAATAATCAATTCAATTAGGCCATTAATGTTTTTTGTCACCCAACAGAAACATTAATCAAACACAATTTTCTCTTTTCAGTGAACGACAAAATTAGCTGAAAGTAGACAGAAAATCAAATATTTTTTATATTTGTTTGAGTGTTGTTAA
>NC_029785.2:2387494-2388017 GCF_000816755.2 Arachis ipaensis
CGCTTAAAAAATTTTGATATGGAAATAAAATAAGTGATATACTTTAACATAGTAATTTTTTGTGTTTTTTAAAATTGTGGAAGTACACAAATTTCGGACTCTCCGATTTGTGTTTTAAAAAGCGAGAAAAATTCAGAGTACACAAATCGGAGGGTCCGATTTGTGTTAAAAAAATTGAAAAACTCAGAGTACATAAATCGGACCATACGAGTTGTTTGATTTTAAAATTTTGCTTAAGAAATCGCATGGTTCGACCTGTGGTTGGACAAATACGAATTTCGGAAGCTAGAAAACAGACTCTCCGAGTTGTTTGTTATTGTCAATTTTTTCATAAAATGGAATATCCAACGTAACTCGGACCCTCTAAATTGTTCTACTAACATCGTATGGTTGTGAAGCACCTGTATTCCCCATGTTTAAATTCAACACCATTTTTACTTCCATATTCAAATTAAAAGTCTAAAAACTCAATAACTACGCATTCAAAATCCAAAATTTATGTTGGTGATAATTCTGCTATATG
>NC_029785.2:2388125-2388412 GCF_000816755.2 Arachis ipaensis
GCATTACATGCTAAAAGACAAATAAATTCAAGTGATCATCAATAGCATCATTTTATTTTCAAGTAAAAAATTGTTTTTAATGCCTTCTTTTATTTTTTAACCACCAACCAATTTCTTCTTATTATACATATATATATGTTCATCGACCATATATATGACCCGTAACTTTTAGGTAGTTTCTCTATCTTATGTAAAGGTATGAGTTTCAAATTTTAATTTGTTAGTATAAATTTTAATAATTATTTTATAAATATTAAAAATCAATCACCATTTACATATTTATATGT
>NC_029785.2:2388504-2390047 GCF_000816755.2 Arachis ipaensis
TCGGATTAATTGTGGATTTTTTGAACTGAGAAGTTGATGGAAAACTTACTTCTTATTTTCTAACAATACCAAAAATTAAATTGGGAGGACAATCTACAAAGATATTCTGATACTTAAGTTAGTAAATATCTTAGATAAAACATGTCATATATATATTTACGAGTTAAACTCCACTTTGGTCTTTGAAATTGACGAGTTGCACTGATTTGGTCCTTGACTTTTTGATTATTACAATTTGGTCTCTTAGATTTAAAAAAGTGCACCAATATAGTTCCTCTTCAATGTCATTAGTTTGATAGCTTAAGTCTTATCATATTGGACATATTAAAACGACATTGTACACATTTTGGCGCTAAATTAAAAGAGCACTAAATGATGTCATTTCAGGATTTGAACAATACTAAAAGGGAGGGGTATAACGTTTTAGTATTGTTCAAACCCCCAAACGACATCATTTAGTGCCTTCTTTAGCGGCAAAACGCATACGACGTCCTTTTAATATGTCTAGCGTGACAAAGTTTGAGCTACGTCACTAACAATGTTAAATTCCGGCGACGGAAGGTACACAAGGAACTACATTGGTGCACTTTTTTTAATCTCGATAACCAAATTGTAACAATTAAGAAGTCTTAGACCAAATCAATGCAACTCACCAATCTCTAGGACCAAAATGGAGCTTAACTCATATATTTACCTATCAACTTGTTGAACTACTTAAGAATCTATACCTCTTCAATTCATATAACTATTCTATCCATTCATATATCCACATATTTTAGAATTTATATTGTAGTTCTAATTTTTTGAAGATTATTTTATCAAAATCTATATCTTTTAGAGGACAAATAACTATTTAGTCAAATATAATACCCACAAAAAGTACAATGTCATACCTCAATATCTTCTTATACACGAAAATGAAACTTATTAATAAGTTGGTAAGAACACTTCTTGTATTCTCATGATGAACTTAAAAGAATTATTAAGAGAGTGGTGGGAAATAGACCATATCTCAAATTATTATTACTAATTCATGCACTATTATTATTGGTCATAATAAGGAAGAAAATAATTAAGCACAAATCACATGTGTATATATAAATATGTACGACATAATAATACATCAACTAATGATGATGGGGAATCCCCACAACATAGATAATTAATTAATAATAATTAGTACAATAATTTTGATGAATGTGTAGCTTTAATTTGCTAGATTTATAGAGGCCAAATTTGGATTTAGCAATGATATCAATGTAGTACTAGGTAGATCCCTAATCCAAAAGAAATTAAAGCCAAGAATAGTGGAATAGCTAGTGTCACATAATGCAATGAATGGAAAGCAAAAAAAGGAAAACATATATAGATAGATAGATGTTTGTTATATATATTGCATTTAAAAGTGAGGTACATATTGATGGATCGGAGTGGCCATAATAATGTTAGTAGCACATATATATAGTCTGTTACATTCACATGGATATATATAATTGTGATTCACTTCACAATGTTCATCATAATGGGATACTAGCTAACCCCA
>NC_029785.2:2390074-2400687 GCF_000816755.2 Arachis ipaensis
ACATCAAACAAAATTGAAGGGTGAAAAATAAGAATATAATTAAGGATCTAAAATAAAGTGTTTGGTGCGTGGTTGATAAGGACTAGGGATAGCTTAATTTTTTTTTTAAATTCTATGTTTAACAATATATTGACAATTATTTTTTTAGTTTTGCTAGTTTTCTAACATAAACCATGCTTTTTTATTTGTTAATTGATTTCTTAGGAAAAGTTGTGTAGTTTGCATTTACAAAATTAAATCTTATCGATATAAAAGATTAAATTTTTATTTTTTCTATTATTTTTTATTAATTACTTTTAATACATAAAATAAAAGAATTCAAAAAATGCATACAATGCATATAATAACATGCACCTAAAAGACACCACATTTTCTTTTTTGAGAGGTCACCTATTCCGGTTAATTAAATCTCTTCTCAGGTGTAATACGATTAACATTTTTGTGGTTGGTGTTTATTTTAAGCTTAGTTTAGAATAAACTTATTGATGCTATATGTAGAATAAATAAATGTTATAGCGTCGAAGGGTTAAACATTTTAATTAATTAGCTAGTACTATTTTAATTTCAACACAATCTGCTAAAGATGCGAAGGAATTAAGGAGACATAACATAATCTGCTAAAGTACTCATCATGATAATTATTGCTCTAAGCTACAAAATTATGTACTAATGAGTTATAACTCAAATGACATATAGTCTCTTTATATTTACTTAGAGATTGTAGGTTCGAGTCCTATTATACTAAGCCACTGATATAGACACGAAATACGACATGAGGCATGCGGATATACGAATTTAAAATTCTTATAAGACACGAAAACACGATATATATATATAATATTGAAAATATCTCCTCGTTTGGTCACTCCTCCGACGGCAACAATCACCGTAGCCACCACCGAAGCTTCCTGCCAACGTTGCCATCGCGCCTGGAGCACCCGCTGTTATCGTCGCTGTACGTGCTCGTTAAATTTGTTGCTATTCACGTCACCATTACCATCGCTTCTGTCACCACAAGTCACCACTACTATCATCAGATTGGTTTGTTGGTATGGTTATTATGTTTTTTCATATTATTTTGTGACTTTAATATTTTGTTAGAGTTGTTGTTATTAAATTTTGTTAGTTTTGTTGAATTAAGAATTAGATTTTAATTAATTAGAGTAACGAGTTTTATCTATTCTTTTAAATTAGTTTTTCTTGTGAGTTTAATATTTTGTTAGAGTTGTTGCTAAATCGGTGGTTAAATTTGCTTAATGAAGTATATTATTTGGGATTGTTGTGTTACTTTAATGTAAGTAAAAATTAAATTTGTGATGCCTCTTATTAGTTTGGTTGAATTAAGAATTAGGGTTTAATTAATTAGAGTAATGAGTTTTACCTATTCTTTTAAGTTAGCTTTCGAATTAGTTTCACCTTGTGAATTTAATAAGTAATCATTTTTATTAGGAGTGTGCTACTTTCTCTGAGCTCAATTGGAGTTTCCTTCTTTTGTTATCTGTGCAGTAATATTCGAGATTGGTTTTCTATCTCTGAATATAATGTGTTAGAAACAAGAGACTGAGAGAGTAATCTGAAAAGTGTATTATTCAATTGTGTGAAAAGGTACAATATACAAGAGGTATTTATAGGTGCTAAATGAATCAGAGTAATAAAGGCATAGAATCCTATAATTAATATACAGATATACTATATAAATATAGACGATACTAATTGATGTAAATTGATGCTAATGATTCTCTAACATCCCCCCTCAAACTCAAGTGGGAGCTAAGGATACCAACTTGAGTTTGGATAACAAAGTCCGGAAACGAGTCGGGTGATGAGCTTTTGTGAAGATATCAGCAGTCTGATCTAGTGTGCCAACAGCAATGAGATGAATAGCATCAATAAGGATACGCGTAGTGGCGTTTTCCTAGGATAGAATTTTAGGACGGAAGTGGGAGAAGGTCGCGTAGTGGCGGCTTCTAGAAACCCTTGTTTGGTGAAAAATTGTGGAGTTATAAGTGGTTGTACTTTAGAATGATTGGAATTTGATATTTTATTGAATGTCTGTATGTTAATGATTTATGCCTGCAACTGTTTCTTATATGAAAAATGTTGTATTTATTTTATGGATATCGCTGAATTAAGCAGAAGCTCTGCCAAATTATCGTTTAAATTGTTTAAAACGTGTTTGGTTTGTCAGAAAATAATAATTGTACGCGATGGGAGCTTCTAATTGTTGTTGTTCGTTGAATTCTGGGGTGTGTGTTTCAATATGATTCCAAGTCATCGTCTATGGATGTATAAGAGGGATAACGATGGCCGGGGGTGTAAAACCCGAATTCTTTGAGAGGGTTGACGCGTTTTGTCGTGCATGTTTTCAACATGGAACCCTATATGTTCGAAGGGTTTTTTAGGTCTGTGCTAAAAGTGTCGGCTGACTAAGTGGTTAGGACCTATGGACATAACGCTTCACCTCTATTGTAATGAGCTCAAATATGGGTATTGGAAGTGGATGGCACACGGAGAAGTGAACAAGCAGGAAATTAACTGGTCTGCCTTTAATTTGAATAGATCCAGTTGTCAATCAACGAGGTTTGGGTGGTAAGAGACTTAAATATGGATGAAATAACTTGGGAGACTAACCAAGCGAGATACAACGAAATGGTATGTGATGCAACAGGTGTTAATGAATTGGAATAGCCTGAAGAAGAGCCTAACCCGAAAGTGAAGAGGTTTTATCATCTGTTAAAAGTTGCTGCACTAACCTTTGTACGATGGGTCCGTTCATTCGGAGTTGTCTGCGTGTGTTAGAATAATGGGTATTAAGTCGGAGTCAAATCATATCCAAGAGTCTTTTGATAAGTGGGCCACCCTTTACAGCGAACTGGTACCTATAGGGTCATCTGGCATCCCCCAAAATCACTACGAAGAAAAAGAAGCTAATTTTAAAATTTGCTCAAATGTAGTAAAAATTGATTATTGTTTGAATGGTTGTATGCTATACTGCAAGATGGATTCAGAAATTAACAAATGCAGATTCTATAGATCACCGAGGTTCCAAATTGAGAGAGAACAGATTAGTATACGTCGGTTAAAGAGAATTCCTGTGAAATGGATGCACTACTTGCCCTTAATCCCGAGGTTGAAACTATTGTATGTATCGATGAGTTTGGCCCCGCACATGATCTGGCATGGTAGCAACAAGAGAGATGATAGGATCATGACGCATTTGTTACATAGAGAAGTTTGGAAGCACTTTGACCGGGTCTATCCTACATTTGCAAGCGAGCCCAGGAATGTTAGACTAGCTTGTGCTTTGACGGGTTCGCACCCAATTCTAATTTTGGTAACGCGTACTCTTGTTGGCCGTAGTCGTGACACCTTATTACCTGAATCCTGAAATGTGTATAAAGGACCCGTACATATTCCTAACTTGCATCGTATCTGTTCCTAGCAATCCAAAAGCTAAAATAGATGTCTTCTTGTAGCCCTTGATGGATGATTTACAGGAGTTGTGAATCCATGGTGTACAAACGTATGATATTTCGACGAAGACAAACTTCCAACTGCGGGTTGCGTTAATGTGGACCATTAACAAATTTTCTGCATATGGCATGTTGTCCGGTTGGTCCATGTAGGATAGAATGGCGTGTCCCATTTGTATGGAGGATACAAAGGTGTTTTGGATTACGAATGACGGTAAGAATTCATGGTTTGATTGTCATCGACGATTTGTCAACATGGATCATCCTTTTCGGCGTAATAAGGACTCCTTCAAAAAGATTAAGGTTGAACACAAAGAGGAACCCAAGAGGTTGGGTGGTAGGCAAGTTTGGCAGCGTGTCAGAAGAATCCTAAAGATCGCCGACAACGGGGCAGGGGTGAGACATCCGGGATATGATAGGGAGCATAATTGGACTAAACATAGTATATTTTGGGAGTTACCTTATTAGAAAGACAACTTGGTTCGACATTGTCTTGATGTGAAGCACATTAAAAATGTGTTTGATAACATCATGCACACAGTAATGGACAATAAGCGAACAAATGACAATGATAAGGCTAGGTTAAACTTGATGGACATTTGCAGGCGGACAGATCTGAACTTAAAGAGACTTGGTAACAGACGGTGGGCTAAACTAAAGGCGATGCTCTCTCTAACGAAGGAGCAGATGTAAAATATTTGTAAGTGGATTAGAGGATTAAGGTTTCCTGATGATTATACCTCTAACTTGGGCAGGTGTGCAAATGTGTCACATGGTAGGCTTGCTGGATTGAAGAGTCTTGATTGTCATGTATTCGTGGAGTCTTTGCTTTCGGTCGCATTTAGAGAACTTCCAACCAACATCTGAAAACTCCTGACAGAAATAAGTGAGTTCTTTAGGAAGTTATGTACTCCGAAACTGAGCAAGAATGACCTCACAGTGATGGACAAGAACATTCCCATCATACTTTGTAAGCTAGAGAGGATATTTCTTCCATCCTTTTTTAACACCATGAAACATTTAGCAGTCCACCTACCGTACGAAGCAATGCTATGTAGGCCGGTCTAATTTCGATGGATGTATCCATTTGAGAGGATAATTGGTCTATTCAAGTTCACCATGAAGAATAGAGCTCGGATTAAGGGCACCATATGTGAAGCATTTCTGGCTAAGGAAACTTTCGCATTTTACTCATTCTATTTTCAGTCTCATGTTGAGTCACGTAGAACAAGGGTTGCAAGGAATAATGAAAGGGGAGAATCCTCGTCATGTGAAATAACATACCCAACTTTTTGTCGGAAGGAGTTGCAATGGGTGCGGGTAGTGACTACTGGTTAGAGAAGAAGGAGATCGACACCACACATCTGCATGTGTTGCTTAACTGTGACCAAGTGTCGCCTACCTCATATGAGTTTTATAAGTTTTCGTAAATATTGCAATCACTAACATACTAGCTTCCTAATCTAATTAAAACTTCGTTGTCCTATTCTATCATACAGGTTATTTGGAGAGGCAAATCTAAAGACATCATTGACCAATTTTCCATGTTGGTTTCGAGAATACATTAGCGTACAGCTAACTGACACAACAGATTCGGAACTAGTTGCACTTAGTTGGGGCCCATTGAATAAGGCAACTAGCTATCCGATCTACAATGTTAATGGATATCGGTTCCATACCTTACAATGGTTGATTGAAAAGAAAACAGATAATACCAGAGTTTGGATTTGTGGGGATTCAGGCGAGGTCCATTCTGATTTGTTTAGTGTGTTGCACAATATAATTGAATTACAATATTTCTGTCGCACCACATACCAGGTGTGTGTTTAAATGTGAATGGTATAATCCAAGTTCGCAACAAAGAACACAAAAGCACAAGAATTATGATATCACTGAAGTAAATGTAACCAGGAAATATAGGTACTACGATCCTTTTATTCTACCTCAAAATGCACGTCAGGTATACTATTTATCTTATCCGGGTTCATGCAAGTCTAGTTGGGTGGTTGTGGTTAAGACTAAGCCAAGAGGCCGCATTGAGTCTGTTGATATGACAGAGGGTCAGGAACTTTTACTAAATTGACGACCCAACTCCTTAGAACGGTGATTGATACCGATGAGCCGATCTCCTTTCAGTCTGCTGTTATGGATGATTACATCATTAACCTTGGACTAGATGCCAATGCACTTCCAGCAGAGGATGACGATCTTAAAGAAGAAGACGGGATCGATGGCGACAAAGAAAAGAAAGACGAGTTCGATGATAATCAGAAAATTACATCGGAATACAAGGATGGTGAACCAGAGGAAGAAGATGATGAATCTGACTAGGGTTGATGTAAACATAGTTTTGTGATATGTACTTCTTTAAGAAACTTTGCGTATTCGTAATATATGTTTCAGTGATGTAAACATAGTTCTGTGAATGTAATATAGTTAGCATTGTTTTAGATATGTCAGTTACCATCATTCGGTATTTGTAATTTAAATTTTTCGTACTTCACATCAGGTTTGAAGCACTATTTCAATTGTTAATTATCAGGGTATGCTAGAAATGGACGGGAAAAGATAATTTAAATTTTTTAAAAAATACTACCATCAGAATTACTGTCAAAATATTCCGACGGTACCATTATTATTTTAAAAAGTTTAAATAACATTTCCATCGGTATCAGCATCGAATAAATCCGTTGGTAATATGGCGAAAAATCGTACGAAGTGGTGCCAAATGTTACCATTGGATTATTCCGACGGTAACGTCAACGAAAGATCATCTGTTTTCGTTTTATTATATTCCGTCAAAAAATCCGACGGTAATTACCGTTAGACGTAATAAATCCGGCGGTAAACGTTTATCAGCGAGATTTATACCGGCTAATATTTTTTGACAATAAATCCGATGGTACCATAGTTTTTGTCGAATTTATTTGATAAATTCAACAGTAAATCTGATGGTATTCAATATTTTTCTTGTAGTGAATGATAATGTTTTAAAAAATGTTATTAAAATTAAAATAATAATTTTTTATTATTTAACAATATTTTTTAAAAATTATTTCAAAATAAAAATATTACTAAATATAAAAAATATAACTTTAATTTTAATAATACTTTATAATTATCGTAACACCGTAAATATAAGCATGTTACAATTAGCCATATATTGCATTTTTCCCTACTTCAATTATCTAGTCTAGTAGCCCTTGATGATCATCTTCTATTCTTCTTGTTGATGAATATCCCATGTTATCATTTGCAATATCAGAAGATCAATGTGCCACACATAGAAGAGATATTAATAAGACACATTTTTTTTTTGTTCTTAAGAAAATCTTTCATATTAAAATTTTAATTTCGGTATTTCCTTTTCATTCCTTAAAGCTCTTGAATTAGATATTGTTTTATCTAAAATCTCTCAAAATTGTATTTATTTATTTGTAAGAAATGATTTTTTGAGTTAGGCATTGTCTCTTAAGTCGTATGGTTTTCACTCAAACTAATTAAGTGCAACTAATGTAGGACTTCATCATCACACTTAAAAACTAATGCATGCACCTAATTTTATCAAAGCCCTTTTTCAATAGTTATTTATCACAAATAAACGTTAAAATTATCAAAGGCTTATGTAATTAAGTCTCCATATCCATAATATGTAACTCATATATGGTATCATATCAATTGCCAAATAAAAAATTTAAAGACATATTCGTCATTTTATTAAAACTCGACAAATTTATGGACAAGTATTACTTTCCATGATAAAAATAACAAGGTTTTTAGCCTTTAATTTATATGGGAATATAATAACGAAAAAAAAAAAAACTAAAAAACAATCGAGTTTTCTCTCTTTTTCGTTCGCCTTCGATGAAACTTTTTAACCATACGTGGAGAGTCATTGCCACTCAACTTCTAAAGAAGTGATCTTCCTTTCTCTCTTCTCCCTTATCTTTATTTCTCTCTTAGTTAGAGTTGCACATAGATCGAATAAAATCCGCATATTCGTGATAATTATCCATATTCAATCTGCAGAATCATCAAATCAGATTAGATATGATCTGTACTCTTGTAGGATCGGATGACGAATACTAGAGTGATACCTACAGATCCGATCCGCAGATCTGTAAGTCCACACTTTTAATAAATAAATAAATATATAATTCAATAATACATAGCTAACTTAAAAAATCAGAAACCCTACCCTAATTCTCTAGACATTTCATTTTGGCGTGCATCTCTTTCATTCGTCTCCCTTCCTCTACTCTTCATCCGCTCTTCATCTCATCAATGACCATCATCGGCGTCCACCGCTTCTTCATCCACTCGCAGTCTCGTAGCCGCGTCTCGTTGCCAATCTCTTAGCCTCATTGCCTCGCCGTCTCGCAGCCACATCGCCTTGCCATCTCGCAGCCGCGTCGCCTTGCCGTTTTCTCTTCTCTTCCTCGTCACTCAGCCTGGTGGTCATTTCGCCGCCTCTCCGCTTCTATTCTCACCTTTATCATCCTCTATTCTTCCCGCTGGCTCTCATCCTCTATTTGATTTGCTTCTATTCTTCACAACATTTTTCTCTATGCTGATGTATTGATTTTTTTTTTGGAATGTATTATGGTGGCTGTAATTGATTTATTTTGGGGGTAAACATTGATGTTTAGTTTTAATTTAGGGTTTCAATATTTTTTAAATTTTGTTGATGTTTTTCTTTTTGAATGCAAATTTGATTCTTGTCTATTTTTTTAAATTTGAATTTTTTTAAATGCAAATTTAATTTTTTATTATTTTCAAATTTTAAAACAAATTTTTTCAATCGGATATATCTGATATCTGATGCCAACTTTGCAGATCGGATCCGAACTAAAAAATGCGGATATTGGATCCGATCCGATGATCTTTGTGCGGATCAGGCCGAAATTTTGTTCATATCCGATCCGATCCTTGTGCAGCCCTACTCTTAGCTTTTACCTCTATCTTTTCTTCCCTTTTGTCCCTCCTTCTGTCTTCCCCACCATTTTTCTGTTACTATCTTATCAGTCCTCTCTCTCCCTTTTCTTTTTTTTAATCATTTTTCTCCTCTTCTCTCTTCCTCCTTTCTAACTTTTGTTCTTATTTTTTTTCTCTTTTAGAGATCTAGATATAGATCTTCTCAAAATAATTTTTTGTAGTTATTGTCTCCTCTTTATAGCGTATTAGTCTTTTTTTTATGATTGTTTTGGATATGTTATTACACGTCTGGGATAAATATATAATGAGAAAAATTTTTCACTTTTTTATTTTTCATATTGGGAAGAAGATGGAGTATGACACGGTTATGGGTATCCATGGTGCTTCACGCAGATGTGACGGCTGCGATGAAGAAATCAGACTGTCCGATTTGATGCCAGTAATCGGACGGTCTGATTAGGGGCTGGGAAGGTCCACATGTCACGCATGCAGGTTGATAGGACCACCAGGATGTATACACTCTAAAGCTGATTCAATGCCCTCATTCCCTTTCACTTTCGAAGCAGCAACACAAATCCTCTTCTCCTCCAACCCCACCAGCTTCATTCATTCATTCTCCTCCATTGATGAAGTTTTGAATAAAAAAAAAATTGGACCACTCATTTTTAGCAATGCCTAGAAGAAGAAAAATAAAAGATGTCAATCGTCTGAAACTCTACATTGCTAATTATCTTGATCATCCTAACTATGTAAGTTTTTATTTCAAAAAATTTTATTTTAATTAAAATACTAATTATAATTTTAGAGATTAGTAGTTTATTATAATGATAATGTTAGAAATTAGTGTAGTAATCATTTTTAAATATTTTAATTTAATTAAAATAATTTTAGGGATTAGTAATAATAAATTATAATGGAAATGTGATAACATGCTTTCGAATTATTATTCTCCCGACGATATGTCTGTTTAGAAAAACCGAATGTTCAGAATGTTCAACCGTGTTCAGGTTGTTTTGTGCGCGTAATGTGAGGGTGTAAGTTCTCATTTATTTACGTGCAATAAGTTGGTGAAGGACAAAGGTTTCGCGTGATGAGTGGTACGTAATACTTGCTGAGAAGAAGAAGAAGGAGGTACTTTTGCTCAAAGAACGGTTTAAACTTCTATTACCTTGAAGTCTTTATGTGGGTTTACTAATGTCTTTATGTGGGTTTCCTAATGTCTTTATGTGGGTTTGCCAATATCCTTAAGTGGGTTTGCTAATATCTTTATGTGGGTTTCCTAATGTCTTTATGTGGGTTTTCTAATGTTTTGATGTGGGTTTACTAAATTCTTTATGTGGGTTTTAAGCAACTTCATGTGGAATACGTATTAAGTTTTGAGAAAGAGAAAGAGGAGGAGCAGAAGATGACGAAGAAGAAGAAGTTTTTGCTAAAGTCTCGAACTACAGTTTTTTATTACCTTTAGCTCTTATTGCTTCTTTCTTTTGTCTCTCTTTTCGTGCATTTACTTCTTCCTCTTTCTCTTCCATTCTTTGCTTTCTTTTCTTCTTCTTCTTCTCCTTCTCCTTCTTCTTACACGTCGTTCTTCTTCTTCTTCCACGTCACTTTTTTTGATACCTTTAACTCTTATTGCTTCTTTCTTTTATCTCTCTTTTCGTGCATTTACTTCTTCCTCTTTCTCTTCCGTTCTTTGCTTTCTTTTCTTCTTCTTCTTCTTCTCCTTCTCCTTCTTCTTGCACGTCGTTCTTCTTCTTCTTCTTCCATGTCACTTTTGCACGTCTTGCCAAGCTTCGTGCACTGAATATATTTTTTTTGCGAACATATACCTCTTAATAAGATTATTATTTGTAATAATGGTGTTTTTTTAATAAATAATGATTGTTAATTATGATTAATTAAATAAATAATAGTGTGCATCTTGTTAGAATTATAATCATGATATAAGATTATAATTAATTTGGTACTCTACACATCATCATTATTGTTAATAATAATAATAATAATAATGTTATTTAAATAATTATTGTTAATTATAATTAATAAAATAAATAGTATAAAGGTAAAAATTATTGTCATAATAATAATAATAATAACAACAACATTAATAAGATAATTATTGTTATTAATTAAATAATAATAGTATTACATGATATTAGGAAGGAAGATTTGTTATAATAATGTGATTAGGGATTAAAGATTGTAATC
>NC_029785.2:2409290-2410439 GCF_000816755.2 Arachis ipaensis
TCATGGTTTAATTAATATTAGAATATAGTACTAATATTAAGATTGTTCTACGTGTGATAATAAATAAATTAATTAGTATTAATTGTTAGTAATAAATAATTTTTTTGTGGTAATAATGTTTATTATTAGAATAATTCTCCATATACAAGCGTTTTTTTTATATAAGTCACGTGCTTCGAACCGTTCTGCACGTTTTCACTGTACCTTCTTCTTCTTCTTCTTGCTGCACGTTCTTCTTCCTCTTCCTCTTCTTCTTCTTCTTCTTTTCTTTCGTTTCTTGCCTTCTCTTTCTCCTTCTTCATTTACGTGCTTTTCTCTCTATTTTCTTTCTTCGTTATTCTCAATTTCCATAGTTTTTTTCACTGCACCTTCTTCTTCTTCTTGCTGCACATTCTTCTTCCTCTTCCTCTTCTTCTTCTTCTTTTCTTTCGTTTCTTACCTTCTCTTTCTCCTTCTTCATTTACGTGCTTTTCTCTCTGTTTTCTTTCTTCGTTATTCTCGATTTCCATTATTTTTTGACATCAAGCTCTGAAATCGTTTTTGAAGAAGAAGAAGCAGTAGAAGACGAGGAGGAGAAAGAGAAAGAGTTTTGAATTATGCATAAGGTGTACTTCAACGAATTTTGGGTGTATTTCTTAAATCATTTGGGTGTAGTTTTGTAATCTTTTGGGTGTATTTCTGTAATCCTTTGGGTGTATTTCTATAATCGTTTGGGTGAATTCCTATAACCGTTTGGGTGTATTTCTGTAATCCTTTGGGTGTATTTCTGTAATCATTTGGGTGTATTTCTGAAGTTCCATTATCTTCAAATTTGGCAAGAAACTCGTTTTCATGGAGGAAGAAGAAGAAGAGTCGTTCATAATGCATGGTGAGTAGTGCGCTTTGGAAACAGGAAGTGGTTGAATAACGTGCATTTATTTACTCTTGAATGTGGGAGTGTAATGCGCGTGTTTTGTTGGACTTGTGCCAACTTGTAAGACTTGTAAGCCAAAAAGATTTGTCTGTATAGCAGCCCTCTTATTATTAAGCTTTCGTACAATAGTAAAATAAATGTTATGAATTAAAAATTATTGAATTAATTATTTTTGTTATGAGTATAATATAAATATTTAATAAAATATTAATGATTGATTTATTATTGTTTGTATG
>NC_029785.2:2410448-2416682 GCF_000816755.2 Arachis ipaensis
TATAAAGTATTATTATTATTATTATTATTATTATTATTATTATTATTATTGATTGTGGATATGTTTTACTAGTTATTTGATAATGAAAATTTTATTCTGTTAAATTTAATTTGTTAATTAATTAATATTATGTTTGTGTTTAGGATTCTAGAATGTTGCAATGTGACCACTACATGCCGTCGGATCGGTACAATCAATAGTGGAGGGGTATTTACGGGACACCGGCTTTTATCATGTTTCACAGATTGGAGTTGTCCAATGTCAGTCGGTATTGATTAATGCTCTGATCGAGAGATAGCGCCCTGAGACCCACACATTTTATTTTTCGGTTGGTGAGTGTGCCGTGATGTTGGAGGACGTGGCGTTAATTCTTGGTCTTCCGACGAATGGTCTGCCAGTTACAGGATCGACACTCAGTAGTTATGAGGCATTAGAGGGTGAATGCTTGGATCAGTTTGGTGTTGCACCTAGGAAGGCAGACTGTAGGGGAAGTTTCATCAAGTTGACGTAATTTCGAGGATTGAAAGATCATTTAGTGTTGGTTGATGATATTCAGATTCAGAGGTACGTGAAGTGCCACATAATGCTATTGTTTGGGACCGTCGTGTTTGGAGATAAGTCCGGGGCAGGGGTGCACTGAAAGTTTCTGCTGTTACTTTGTAACTTTGTCGGGATCATACAGTTCATTTGGGGATCGACATGCCTGGCATACTTGTATAGAGCGTTGTATAGGGCAACTCGAGTCGACTGTAAGAAGATTGATGGTCCGCTGACACTTTTGCTTACCTGGGCTTGGATCCGTCTACCATTCATTGCGCCGATTCCTAGCAATCCTCGAATCTTGCTTTCCGATTGCAAATAGGTAAATTTTATTACTAAATGCTTTGAAATAGTGTATTTTAAATTGTATTGATAAATATAAATTAAAGAATTGTCTGATGTCAGGTGGCGTAACTGGGAGCGTGAAAATCGGCCTTACAAATTTCGTATCCTTGCTCACTTTAGGAGAAAACTGGATGATCTGCAAGAAGGACAGGTTTGTTGTAATAAATAAGTAGTTGTTTTCGTTTAGCCGTATTATTATTCAGTGTGTAATCATCTTTTACTTGCACAATATGTGCAGTTTGTTTGGGAGGCTTATGCAATTGGTCAGATCGATCCAGACGTAATTCTTCCTGACATCCGTCAGCATTCGGCTATTTGGAGTGCCACAGTTCCGCTTATATCTTTTGAATGCATTGAGTGGCATGCATCTGATAGACTAAGGAGGTAATTTGGCTTGACTCAGGGCGTTCCTCATCAAGAGCGGGATCTAGGTGAAGCACACGGCGAAGTTTTGACAGGTCCGAATAATCAAGATTGGTCTGGAACCCACGCATTCTGGGTTATACATTGGACGAATCGGTATAGTCATGTTCTTGTCGAGTACATGGTGCCCTCACAGCATCATGTAGATATCTACTTGCATTGGTACCGAGGTACATATGGTGACCACTTGCATTTGTCAGATCTCGAACCGCAAGAGAATCAGAACGGTGATCCTATGATAATCAGGAGAACGGCCCGATTAGTGAACGGCCCGCGCAAAAAAAATGGCAACCCAGAAATCGCTAGATCCGATTTTCTTGGGCCAAAAAAAATTTGAACGTTAAGCATGAAATCGGTGGGTCCGATTTCTATGCACTACCCTCTATGACCCACAAATCGAACGGTCCGATTTGTGTCCCCTTTCAGCTGCAATAAATCGGACCATCCGATTACTTTCTTTCACCTGAACGCCGTCATACCAGTGTAAAACTCTCCATAGTTTTATAACCCAGCATTACACCAAACTTGGTGTCATATAAAAAAAAATTAGCCAAAATTTTCGTCCATAGAAATATTTTCATATATATATTTAGAGAAGAAGAAAGTGTATTTTTTTTATGTTGTAACACTTTTTTCTATAGAATTAAAAACAAAAAGAGATTCAGATTTATCTTTGTTTATATTTTATAATATTTTTTGTAATCGAATATTATGTATGTCTCCTTCCAATTTATAGTATAACATAAAGATGATCTATTTTCTTTTTTAGATTTAGATGTAACGTTTTTTCTGCTATTTATAAATATCGTTTGGTTATTTCTTTAAACAAAAATTTTTCTTCTATAAAAAAAAATACTTCTATGGACATAAATACTGGCTTTAGATTGCTTTAGAATAGTAAAATCTCAACTAATTAAAAATTTAATAAAATTATAAAAGCTAATAAAATAATTAAACTTACAATTTAATTCATTAAAAGTGTTGCGTCTATATTCCAATTCCTTTTTACAATTCTTTTTAAGCTAAAGAAATTGTTTATATTTTTGCTTCAAGTATATATGTTTCTATACTAGCATCATATATATGGCATTTAATCAACCTCTTGCTAAGTATTATTATATAAAAGTAACAAAAGAAAAATTATATGTCATAAAATGGCNGATGATGCTTAATAATAATTAGGGGTGCACATGGGGCCGGGTGAAACTGGGTTCGTCGTGACCCGAACCTGACCCTAAATAATGACCGAGTCTATTTATGAGATCCTTATCCGACCCTAAACCCGATGAAATCGTGTTATTTTCGGGTCACACTTAAGCCAGGTCTAAACCGGGTGAAGTTCGGGTCTTGATAAACTTTATCACGACATCACCAAAAATTAGATTCTACATCTTTTGAACCTCTAAATTTTGGAAAATAATTATTTCATAACATTGCAACATTCACATAATAATAATTTAGAATCTAATAATAATAATTTAAAGTTTCATAATAACAATTATATCAATTACACATTAAACATTTAAAGTTCAAAAGACAATTAAAACAAAGTTAACAACCAGCACAAGATTAACATAATAATAATAATTTATACTGTCATACCAACCAATAACAACAAAATATTAAGTAGCAAACAATTACATGGGTCCAACGGACCGAGACCGAGTGACCCGAGACTTGACCCGAACCCGATTTAATAAATAACCGAGGTCATCTATTAAAACTTCGAGTCTGATCGAACCATAATAAAACCGGGCCAAATTAGCCCTAAAATCTTCGAGCCCGGTCCGAGTCTTCGGACCGGACTGGATCTTGTGCACCCCTAATAATAACCGACCCTTTAACCTATATAAAGCAAATGTATGCAGCAAATACTAAATGACAAAATGTTAAAAAATGCACCATATATGTTCATAACTTTATATACAAGCAGGAAACTTCCGCACAACATGGTAACCCCAATTCACTAAAACTCAATCAATAAATAATATTGCCACCATAATATTCTGAAAGAGACACAACCTTTGCAAAAAGTTGTCAGTGATTTCTTAATAGAAATTAAAGCCCCATTATTACACTAGCTTTGCTTCAAAGAAACCTCCCAAAAAATTTTCAATTATTATTATTGTTATTATTATTATTATTAGTTAAACTTTGATATTGTTAGAAACAAGAGATAATGTGTTTGGTGCATTCATGAAACACATCATTTTGGGCAATCTGAATAGCACAGTAGTTGTCACAAAAAACATCAGTTGAGGATGACTGAGGAGCACCCAAGTCCTCGAGAAGCCAACTAATCGAGATAACTTCAGCAGTGGTGTTAGCTAGAGCATGGTATTCAGCTTCTGTGCTTGATCGAGCAGTGAATGTTTGCTTCTTAGCTTGCCAAAAAATCAGAGAGTCGCCAAGAAACAAACAATAACCAGTAGTAGAACGACGATCAGTGGGATCACCAGCCCAATCAGCATCAGAGTATGCCTGAAGGGTCAAAGAGGAATGGGTAGAAAAATAAAGGCCATGAAAAAGAGTGCCTTTGACATACCGAAGAATGCGAAGAACTGCCGCATAGTGAGTAGTACAGGGAGCAGACAAGAACTGGCTGAGGACATGAACTGGATAGGCAATGTCTGGTCGGGTGACAGTCAAGTAGACGAGACCGCCAACTAACTGACGAGAACGAAGCAATCCCAAGCGCGTTTCTTCAGACGGAAGAGCAGGAAGAGCATCTTCAAGACTAGGCAAGGGATTCTGATGAAGAAGAGAAGCCCTGACCGGCTCATAGTCATCAGTAAGTGCCATCAGAAATTGGATGAGACGTGTCCGGTTCCAATAATCCTCATATGCCTTAGCATCAGTGGGATCTTTAAGAACAGGCTCACAGGAGGTCAACTGATCCCAAATAATCTCCATCTGAGCAAGAAAATCAAAAACTGCTTGGCCACATTCTTGCTTAAGGCTATGAAGTTCCTTAAGCAGTTGGTACTGATGAGAGAGATCAGAGATAGTGTAACGTTTCGCCAAATGATCCCATACCTCTTTAGCAGTTTTAAAACGCCCAAATTGTAAGTGAATGCCAGGAGTAGAAGTGTTGCGGAACCAAGTGATAATCTGATGATTTTTACTATCCCAATCTTCCAATTTCTCTGCATAGTCCTTCTCCTTCTCAGCATCCTCCTTGGATTTGGAGGCACCATCTTTGGATACAGTTGGCTTAACAGGACAAGCAATATCACCAGTCACATATCGCCATAATTTTCTCCCTTTAAGAAATCCTCGCATGGCTTCAACCCAATGTGCATAGTTGGAGCCATTAAGAATAACAGGAATAGGCTGAAAGACATCCGATTTTTCCATAGTAATAGAAGAAATAGCAAAGGAAGAAGAAAACTGCAAATTCGGGGCAGAAAACGAGAAAACAGAGCGCGGAATCGGAAAGAGCTCACCAAAAAACCTTAGGAAGGGTCCCACTGTCTGCCACGTCAGCAGCCACATCAGATTCCACGTCAGCAGCCACGTCAACAAGTAATGACACGTGGCACGGGGTGATTGGAGAGGCAAGACACGTCAGCGGCTTACTGGGCGCGACGTGGCGCGCGGGTTAGAGAACCGGGTCGGGTCGGGCGCGTGGATCGGATGCGGTCCGTCTCTCGTCTGGCTGACACGTGGGCGTTGCTGAGCCGTTGATCTGGAGCGCTGATCCAACGGCGACGAAAGCTTCTGGAAGAAGAACACCTGCAACCGGACAGCCTACTTCAAGTGGCGCGTGGCGGCGCGTCTGGCCGAGTCTGGCGATGATTCCGGTGGCGTTGAAAACGTTGCAACGAGTTGAAGGCGACGGTGGCGGCGGTGAGGAACCTAAACGTCAGGAAAGGGTTGAAAACGGAGCACAAAGTACTGCCCGGAGACAGACGAACGGCGAACTTCAGACGGAGGGTGGCGGCGCGTGCGGTGGTTTCCGGTGACGAGGCTGGACTCGTTGAACTCGCAACGACGAGACAAAGGCGGTGGTAAGGGCGGTGACGAACCAAAGCGTCTGAAAAGGGAGCAAAAGAGAGACCAAAGAACACTGCCGGAAGAGGAAAAAAAAGGACTATGAACTAATTTTCATGGGAAAAACCTAAGCTCTTGATACCATGTTAGAAACAAGAGACTGAGAGAATGATGTGAAAAGTGTATTATTCAGTTGTGTCTCAGGTACAATATACAAGGGGTATTTATAGGTGCTAAATAAATCAAAGTAATAAAGACATAGAATCCTACAATTAATGTACAGATATGCTATATAAATATAGACGATGCTAATTGATCTAAATTGATTCTAATGATTCTAATTGATTCTCTAACAGATATACTAACCATATAAAATATTTTATATAATTATTTAATTATATCTATTTTTTGGATAATAATTTATATGATTAATATAAAAAATAATTATTGATGTGTTATTATATTATTAAATACACATATAAAATTATTTTATACTGATATATAATACATTAAAATTAAATTCTATTATTATTATTATTATTGTTATTATTATTGATTAATTGAGTGCACAGTTTTTGTTAGGCTCATCACCAGTCAAATTTAAAGCTAAGAAAATTATATGTTTGATTATTGACTACTCAATAATTCACATAAAAAACAGACAAAAAGTTTGGTCCATAAGTAAAACTGGTGAGTGTGTCGTCGTTATAAGATAGGCCTAGTAACACTAGATTCTATTGAACCTAGATTTTAGAATCTAGATTTTCTAAGTTAAAAGCTCGTGGTTAATACGTGAAGTTGATTTTTCTTCCTTGTTGACCACGTAACTAATATATAGAAATTATTACATAGTACTTAGAAATATAGAATATACTACGTAAAATCAGTTATTAGTATAAAATATATGTTAGAATATAAATATACATTAAAAAT
>NC_029785.2:2416688-2417007 GCF_000816755.2 Arachis ipaensis
TAAGTGTTTATCAACTCTCATTCAATTTCTTAAATTAAATTGTAGGGCTGATTTCAGCTCATTCAGCTATAATCGCAACTCTTTATGTCTCTTTAATTTGTTGTTGCATTAAAAAATAAAAAGAGTATAAAACAAAAGGCAATTATGGAATGAGCTAGCAAGCATGTCATTGTCCAAACATTAGTAGTGTATATATATTTAGATAATTAGATTATTGGAAACTACTATTTATAAAGAAAAAAAGCTTTAATTATTTGCACTGAAGGGATTGACTGATAATGAAATTAAATTAAAGAAAATAAATAAAAAAGATGTGTAG
>NC_029785.2:2417801-2431031 GCF_000816755.2 Arachis ipaensis
TGAATTAATTAAACAATAAATAAAACACATATGAATAATATTATTTTTAATTTTAAAAAAATTATTGTTCAATGGATTTAAAAAATTTTATTATTTGAATTTTTATAGATATATTTCGTAACACTACCCTAATTTGAATTTTTTTTGTTTAAAGTTTTAGTTTATCGCTCTATATACTCTCTAATTAATAACTATATTTTTTAATTAATAATTTAGTCAATAATATATAAATATAAGAGAATAATAAGATAATATAGTTTTAAAGGAAAGTACAAATAACCTGTAGGTAAGATCGATTAGTCATGTTGTCTTTTTATTAAATTTTTTTAATTAATATCTTCTTCTTTTATTTTATCATTATCATATTTTTTTTCAAATTTTCAATTTTCATTCGTGAAGTCGAATCGCAACAATCACCATCCATATATGCAAAAATCCATCCGTAGAAGACTATAGAGAAATTCTATCCATTTCCACAGTGCTTTTTACTTTCTTTATGAATTTTATAATTGTCCGAATTTTTATTTTTATTTTTATTTTTATTTTCTCTTATGATGAGGACTGAGGTTTTCTTTTAGTCAATATTTTTTAAATGGTATTAGAAAATATTTAGTTTTAAAAATGAATACATAATAAAATTAAGTAAGGATAATGCTTTATGAAGGTAAGAAATAAATCACTACATTTTTATGCATTTTTATAAAGAGTAATATCCCAAATAGGTCCCTAAGGATTTGCCCGTACGATAGATTTGTCTCCCAAAAAAATTAACTAAGTCTCCAGTCTCCGAAATTGTTAAATATGTTCCATATACGTCCCTGCTCCAGGTTTAGCCAGTTAACTGAACACTTTCTCTCCTACGTGGAGGTGATGAGTATGACGTGTCAGGTTAAAGGCTTCCAGGACACGTTGGTCCCTGCACACGTGGCCAAAACGACGTCGTTTAAGGCCTTTTCAAAACATGTCGTTTTGAGTGGGACAGATTAGTCCCAAGTTTTATGAAATGAATGTGTTAAAACGGCAGCGTTGTGAATAGGGACAACACATCGTTGTTTTAAAGGGGATGAACATGAAATTAGGGCTTCACTTTTTACCCTTTGTGCCTCCAACCCATGTATGTTAGTATGTGGGAGAGAGTTTTTTCCTTCAAAGAAGATGATGGCGAGTGGAGGCAGCACGTCAGTTTCAAGTCGGAGAACTATGGATGATGTCTTCAGTGTTGACAGTGGTTCGACTGGCGTCCGAAGGGGGCGACTTAGAAGAGGAGAACATCTTAAGTGCAAGTGCAGGACATATGCCGTAATAACCAGGTCTCGCAGAGCAGAAAATCCAAATAGGCTGTTCTTTGGCTGTCCTCACTTCAAGGTACTTTAGAGTGGTAGATTTTTGTGGTGCTGTAGTTTTGATAATTGGGGACTAAGAATAATGTGATGATTTATGTTCTGTTATTCTGATTGCGGGAAAAGCAAGAATATTGTGATTTTTTGTATGGTTTGATGAGATTTTTGGGAATTTGATGGATGATGTAGTTGAAAGCCGTAGATTGGCCTCTGTGGATACATGCGTGGGTGAAGAATTTGGTGCAGGTTTGGATTATTGCTTGGAGGAGAGAGTGAAACAATTGGAGGAGATGTTAATAAAGAGGAATGAAGATAGTTCGAAACTCAAGAAGGACAGTGTTCTAAGGTTGTTTAGTAGTGTAATAATAGGTGCACTTGTAGTTGTGATTCTGTTTTGTATCTATGTGGTGGTTATTTAAGCAATTGGCATTGTATCTTTGTTGGAAAAATATTGTATTTGAATGACTCATTTTAGTTAAATGAATATTAGAAGTTGATAATGATGCTAACTTGAAGCTAGTCTATATCGAAATCAGAGTATGCAAATTAATTTGGCAAAGTAGATTAAACCAAAAATAGTATATAATCCAAACCAGAATATTCAAGTAACATGCATTAGAATGTTAACATAAAATAGCATCAACATAGAGGATGTACATAAGTTGTATCAAAATGTTAGCAAAATAAAGAAGGTCTATTTCTTTCTACACATACTGATGTAAAGTGGTGCACAAAAGGTATTAAAAGTGGAGGTCTATTTTCTTCAAAATAACAAGAGTAAACAATATCTTGTTCATTTCACAATAAATTTCTTTCAAAGCATCATTTCTTCTTAGAGAGGTTCAGTCCGGGCATTGGAATGAATTTGAACATTCTGGAGGTTGTGCCACTACTTGCAGTTGCCATTGTCTCAACACTCACACTTTTCTGTCTCTTGGGCCTAATTATTGTCTGCTTTGGACGTCTAAAAGGCTGCTGAGGCTGAGTTTGTCTTCCCTGATTGAATTGTAAACAATTATGAGTATTCTAAAATAAGATATTAGTAAGTAATGTTTAGGAATTAATAGTGAAACATATTATCAAGCATACTTACAGTTGCAGCATTCACATTCATTCCAACGTCTGGTATAGTAGCATTTGTTGGTGCCTCAGGCTGGGTAACCTCATACGTAAGCAAATTTATTAGGGACTATTATTAAACCCTTTCACGATGTATTTTATAAGTCAAATAGGTCCTTTAGAAATGCTACTATAAGTCAAATAGGTCCCTAATTACTAAATTTATATGTCAAGTTGGTCTCTATAACACAACAACTAATTCATGTCAAAAACCTAAATCCTAGCATGTTATGACACATATCAAGATGCATAATGTAACACATTTAGCAGAAGAAGGTAAGTGTCATTCATGTATACCTGAGTTACGGGTGCCGATTGAGAAACCTGAACCTCTTCTTGTGTTGTAGTTGACTTTTCCCTGGATTTTCCCTTGACCTTTCCTTTAGGATTAGTTCCAGCCTTAGGAGCTCCCTTGCAGGTCTTAGCATTATGGCCAGTATCTCCACATTTTTTGCATGTGACTCGGAAGGTCTTTTTTGCCTTAGTACCCTCTGGTCTATCTTCTACTGGATCTGGTCTCCTTCTCTTTACTGGATGCCCTATTGGCCTCTTAATCTTGGGAGGGATTGAGCTTATTTCTCCAGACTTCTCTCAATACTCTTCACTATTGACGGGGCTAATGAAATGACCATATGTTGCTCTGAAGGCATCCATCTTCAGTCACTTGTGCACAAATGTGTCTGCTCTGTCTCCCCTCTTAGCAATAGCAGCCATGGCATGCACACATGAAATTCCTATAAGTGATTATAAACAACAATTAGATATATAGTTTGTAAGAATAATAACTAAATGCATAAGTTGGAGTGTTATACCTGTAAGTTGCCACATGTTACATGTACATGTGCTATTACCTAAGCGCACCCCCAGCTTCTTCATGTGCATTTGCACCTCAAATACCTGTCTAGCATCGTCGCCAGTCCATTGAGCAGTCCAGTGCTTGGTGTCCTTCATAATGGCTTTCATCCTTTTTTGTTGTACAGGAGCAACTACACCAGTGTACATGCTTAGGGCCTTTTTGTGTTGTGCCATCCTCGCATAATGTAACATCTGAGCTCCTCTAGCATTGTGAGGATAGGTTTTCCTCTATAGTGTACTATCTTGGCATTCCACACCTCTGTCATGTTATTGGTGATATTGTCCAGCTTAGGGTAGTGGCTGAATTTTGACTTAGTCAAGCATCCTGGATCCAATTTTGCAAGGTAAGCCCATGCGTCCTCATTCATTCTCTTCAGCCTTTGCATGTTATCATTAAACTTTGCAACGGTTGAACTTTTGGCACAAGCCCAGACCACATTCTTAAGCTGTGTATCCTTGTATTTGTTTGTGAAATTCTTCCAAATGTGCCTAACGCAGTTTCTGTGATGGGCGTTAGGCATAACCTCCTTTAGTGCTGGCAAAAGACCCTGCATTACAGTTCAAATAGACCAGAAAATAATAAGCATTAAAATGCTTGTTATGATAATAAAAAACATAGTTAACAGCCATTAAATCATCAAGAATACAATGCATTTAGTTAGTTAACATAACAAACACTAAGACATATTCAGGGATACCTTCTGTTGATCGCTGATGAAGTTTCAACCATCGGCAGTGCATTGCCCAAGATCATCTTGTAACAACTCCAGAAACCATTTCCAACTTGCCTTTGTCTCACTGTCAACTACTGCATACACAATCACATAAAAATGATTGTTCGCGTCTTGTCCTACAGCTGACAATAATTGTCCCCCATAAAAACCCTTCAGGAAGCATCCATTTAAACCTATCAAGGGGCGACATCCAGCCTTGAACCCCCTTTTACAGGCGTCTAAGCAAATATACAATTTATCAAATAATGGAGGAGATTGAGGTATAGGATCCACTGCCAATAGTGCAGATGAACCTTCATTGCTCCTGTGTAAACATATATCTTAGTATGATATCACAGCAATATTAAACCAGAATTCACTAAGATCACTAACAATATTCTAATGTATTATGATATCACAGCAAGTTATTTTTCTCAAACAAGAATTAACATAAAATGTAAAAAATATTATTCTTCATATGTCCATGTTATCAAATTATTGAAATCTCAGGAAATGTTACACTTTGAAATAACCTCATACCTATGTATCTCATTCAGATAGTCACGCAGCTTGCCATATTACGCCTTCTCGTTACCAACATACTTTTCCCTGGCCATCCGAAGTCCTCTGTACAGCATTTTATCACTGAGTATCACATTGTAATCAACCTTCATGTGATCCCATGCCTCTGCATGTGTTAACCGTGGCTGACTCAACAATCTCTTTTCTAGCTTCTTTGCTACCCAATGTTGATCTGCCATATTGCTGCCAAACTCTCTTCCATAGTTGTGAGTGGGGTTGTAGGTCTTTATTTGGTATCCACCTGACCGTGAGTTCTTTGCACAGTATATAAGCCAGGGACAGTCATGCTTCTCTGTTTCACCATTTTTCTCACCTTCATTTCCACATTTTTTCATTGTCTGCTGCATTAGCTTGTGCTTCTACCTCATTGGTTGTAGCTCTCTCATTGTTTTTCTCACCTTCAGGAAGAGCCTCATTCGTTGCCACCACCCCTTTAGCTTTGTCGCTTTCATTAGCTTCTTTAGCAGCCTCTAACTTTGCCTTTTCCTTAGCTGCTTTTCTTGCCTTTGCCTTGGCTTTTTGCACTTCTTTTCCAGGCATGAAGCCTCCATGTATACAAGCAGCTCTAACCCTTCTCTTATCATTCTTCATGTAAATTATCCTCCTACCCTCTGATATGGTAAAGTCCTTCAGAGCCTGCTTAAATTGTTCAAGTGACTCAAACTCCATGTTCAGCTAAAATTGGACCTCCCCAAATTCTGCACTCGGATTAAATTGAGGCCAATAAAACCCATTTCTTCCATCATCACTTGAGTCTTCCGGGATCAAAAATTGTTCAGACTCATACTCAAATTCAATATCTGACTCAAGTAACAACTCCACACCAAGTTCTTCATCAAGTGTAGCAGGTTTTTTAGACTTTGATGCAGTCTCATTGGCACTAGCAGGTGTAGCATTGTTTTTGTTGCTACTAGAAGGCCCATTAACTACTTTGTCTTTTTCAGCAGGCCTATAATCACTCTTACTGGGCCTGCCAGGCCCACCATGACTCTTTCTCTGAAGATGCTCCAGCTACCTCTTCTCTTCCAATGGCTGCCCTTTTTGGCTTGCCGTTGCCCTTGCCAACTGGCCCATTAACAGGCTTACTAACTTTGGATTTTTTCTTCCCATTATTCTTTCCTTTCTTACTAGCTCCAACTGACTCTTCCTCTGAACTTGAATCCGAAAAACCATATCCTGAAGGTGGGGGCATGTATAATGCATCTTCTGTTGACTCATACCCATCATCACTATCTGAACTCTCAACATCTGCATCATTGTCAACACCATCATCCTCAGCACTAGCCTCTTGCACATCCACCTCCTCAACACTAACACCATCATCATCAATGAACTCTGTATCTTCCATGATTGGATGGTCAAAGTAGATGTAAAATTCATTAGTGTCCTCATTTAGCATTTTATTCTTTTGAAGATCTCTGATCTCTTTGTCTCTATGAACTGGGTGAAGACCAGACTCCAAGTCAGTAGCAGTCGGATCATACCAAAACATTGCCTTTTAGTCATGGTAACCTAAGTCCAAAAAAAGTTTCTTCAGGTCAAAGAAACATATCAGATCAATGTCCATTGGGAAAAACTTCTTGACTTCTCCATTGATGTACACAAGTACTCCCTTGTTGTCTCTCACAAAGCTTTCACCATGGTGAAATACAGGTATCACGTCTTCACTCATCTAAACTAACAAAATAAAAATCTATCACAACTTAAACAAGCAATGAAGACATTACAAGAACATTAAAACATAATTTAATTTTTTAACACCCACATCGGTAATGTTAGTATGAAACGTCACAAACTAAATCACTTTACAACTCTGACTTAACCAACACTAGCAAAATAATATCTTTAATCTACCCTACACATGACATGCATGTTCATCATACATGAATCTTCGCCTCTGAATTAATTCAGAAAAGAAATTAGAAGACTTACCTCCAACAATGGCGATATGCACGACACACCACCGCCACCACCCAGTCACCGTTAGCTTCGTCAAACCACTATTACAGACTACAGTCAATATTAACGGACTTGAGGAAGATGAAAGGTTGCCTTGTAAAATTTGGGTAAGGGTTTGGGGTTTCAGGTCATTTAACAGAGCCAAGGGAGAAGGACATGCATTTTTATCCTGGGTCCCTATTCACAACGCTGCCGTTTTAACACATTCATTTCATAAAGCTTGGGGACTAATCTGTCCCACTCAAAACAACGTCGTTTTAAAAATGTCTTAAACGACGTCGTTTTGGCCACGTGTGCAGGGACCAACGTGTCCTGGAAGCCTTTAACATGACACGTCACACTCATCACCTCCACGTAGGAAAGAGAGTGTTCAGTTAACCGACTAAACCTGGAGCAGGGACATATATGGCACATATTTAATAATTTCGGGGACTGGAGACTTAGTTAATTTTTCTGGGGGACAAATCTGTCGTACGGGCAAATCCTTGGGAACCTATTTGGGGTATTACCCTTTTATAAATACTAAATATTAACTATTAAAGTCATTATATTTTTGTATATATTTATATTTATTTTGTATCTTTATATTTGCGATGATATGAAATATGATAGGGGTGTCTTTGGATAATTTTAAAATCAGCTTAAAATGTGAAAATAAATTGATAAATCAAAGGATAAAAACTAAATGGAACTATTTGCCTATAAATAATGATATAAGTATATAACAACCCTATATTGTGAAAAAAAAAACTCAACGAAAAGATACATATAAAATGGTGAAAGATACATTTTGTACTAACAGTGGTGCACAAAGATATTTTAAGACTGAATTAAGAGAATACAACGACTCTTAATATGTGACATCTATTCCTTATATTTTGGTACCAATTTTTTTTTTGTTATTTCTTATATAGCAAACTGACCCCAAATATTAGCAGAAGAACAATTTTATGAAGAAGAGTTTTGTTACTTGAATGTATTAGCTATAACAAATTAGCATACTTAGTTTAGTTAACATTTGTAATTGATAGTTAGTTACTAGTTAGTATATTCAACTAGTCTAAGATATTTATCATGTAAATTGGTATATAAAGTAGGATTTGTTAATTGATTCTATTAGCTTGTCATTTTATCCATATCACTTTCTCTCTCTATTAAAACAGATTTCAGAGTCCTCTCTCTCTACTTTCCTTTTCATTTTTTTCTATTATTCAAACTCTGCAACTCTTTTCCAGCTTTCGTCTTTCATATGGTATCATCGCTGGAAATAATCCCGGCCATCTTTGATGTTCTAAGCTTCTTCATCTACCTCCGGATCCAACATCTTTCCCAGACTCACACAGTAGAGATTAATGAGAGCTGTTCATCGAATCTCTAGGGTTTCGGTAACAATGTTCCGACCAGCGAGTTAGGGAGTCGTGTCTTGGAATTGCTTTCTTCTTCTTTCTTTTCCCTTCTCTTGAACTCATTCGACAGAATTTGTTCATTAATCACGGTCTGTTTTGTACCGAATCACCTCCAATCTTCATCTCTTGGATTTTTCTCACATTCTTTTCTTTTCTCTTCAATGGATTCTACTCACAGTGACGTTAGCTCCACTACAGCTTCCAATGTCGATATCAACACCCTCTCGTAGCTTCTTCTTCAACTCACTCAACTCCAGAACCGCACGAGTTCAGGAACAGTGCATCCTCCTATCGATCAGAACAGTCTATACTTCTTGCACCCAGCTGAAAGTCCTGGTAATCCCTTAATTTCTCTTTGCCTTAATTCTCAAAATTACACCAATTGGTCCCACTCGATTTCATTGGTGCTCGAGTCCAAGAACAAAATTTCCTTCATTGATGGCTCTCTCCCTCGACCGGAGGTTACCGATCCAATGTATGTGGCTTGGGGCCGTTGCAACACCTATGTCCTCTCTTGGCTACACTTATCTCTCTCACACGATATTCTTCAGAGTGTCATCTGAAGAAATGTGGCTTTAGATCTGTGAAATGATTTAAAGAAATTCTATTATCAGGGAGATCTGTACCATGTCTCTGAATTATATGAGGAGCTGTATAGTGCAAAACAAGGTGATCTTTCAATCACTTCCTATTTTACCAAGATGCAAGGAATTTGGGAAGAAATTGATAACTTCAGGCCGATTCCCATGTGTATTACCTGTACTAACAAATGTATCTATGGTTTGGAAGAAATGCAACAGTACCGCAATGACGACTACATTGCAAGATATTTGCGCAGCTTCAATGATCAATTTGCAACTGCCAAAACACAAATTATGCTCTTAAAATCCCTCCTTGACATGGATACCGTGTTTGCAATGCTAACCCAACAAGAATGCCAGCTCAGTCCTTCAATTGACACTTCAGATTGACAAATTCTATACGCTGCTAATTTTGGTCACAATTCCACCAGAGGCAGAGGCAGAGGTAGAGGAGGTGTGAATGGTAAAGGAAGAAGTCCAGGCAGGTCTCATAGCACAAAACATTGCTCCTTTTGTGGCAGAACGGGACACATTTTTGATACATGCTACAAGAAGCATGGCCTTCCCCCGCATTTGTAGAAACGTGGAAGCACTAATAACACTTTCACTGATGAGAATGATGAAATCAGTACATTACCTTCAACTGCTGTTAAAAATGGTGAGAATCCAAGTTATAGCTTGACCAATGATCAACGGATTGCTTTAATGTCCATCCTACAGCAGTCAACCCAATCTAATCAAACCATCAACCAAATCACTACATCAACTGAGCCAAAAGACTTACAGATCACCAAAAGTACCCTTTTAGCTGCATCATTATCTGTCAATAAAAAATTTCTTAGATCAGATACTTGGGTTGTGGACACAGGTGCTACTGATCACGTTTGTTTTTCTCTAAATATTTTTCAATCTTTCAAAAATATTGAACCTGTTACTGCGCACATGCCTGATGACTCCATTGCTACTACTACCATTGCTGGTACAGGGATTTTTAATACAAATTTTTACTTAGAGAATGTTCTCTACATCCCTATTTTTAAATTCAATTTGGGGTCAGTTTCACGAGTTACAAAGGCATTGAATTGTCTATTTTTGTTTTCACATACATGGTGCCAGATTTGGGATCACCATCTATTAAAGATGATTGGCACAGCTAAAAGCAGCACTGGTTTATATGTACTGGATCACTCAAATGATCACACTGTAGCTCACTGCATTGCACAACATTCATCACAAACACTACATAACACATGTGAGAACACAGTCTCGTTTATACAACCGTCACAACTGTGGCACAGCAGACTAGGACACTTGAATAATTCAGCTTTGCAAACACTACAAAAATATTTTTCTTTTATTAAATATAACAATAATGCTTTAGCTTGTGAACTTTGTCATTTTGCAAAACAGAAGAAAATTCATTTTTCTATCAGTAGTTTAGTAGCTGACTCGTCTTTCGATTTAATACATGTTGATATTTGGGGTCCTCTATCAATTGTATCTACCTCTGGTTTTAAGTACTTTCTTATTATCGTCGATGACAATAGCCGTTTTACTTGGATTAAGTTCATGAAAAATAAATCTTAGGTTTCATTAATTCTGCCCAACTTAATTAAAATGGTTGAAACCCAATTTTCAAAAACCGTCAAATCTGTCAGATCAGATAATGGTCCGGAATTCAGCTTGCATAATTTCTTTGCTCCTAAAGGAATTTTACAGCAAAAGTCGTGTGGAAACCCCTAACCAAAATGGGATAGCTGAGAGGAAGCACCAACACATTCTTATGGTGACTAGAACTCTACTTTTTCAATCAAAGGTTCCAAAAAATTTTTGGGATCTAGCAGTGGCACACGCTGTGCATCTTATCAATAGAGTCCCTAGTCTCATTTTACAAAATCTTTACCCTTTCAAAAATTACATGGCAAATTACCTGATCTAAACCACATCAAAGTTTTTAGTTGTCTTGCCTTTGCATCCACTTTCACTCAAAATAGGAAAAAGTTAGATGCACGAGCTCAAAAATGTTGTTTTTTCGGATATAAAGAAGGGATCAAAGGATTTTTTCTTTATGATCTAAAAACAAGGCAAACTTTCCTTTCTAGAAATGTCATATTTTACGAATTTGAGTTTCCATTCAAAACCAACCTTGCCTCTTTAGATGTTAACCCTGCTGCTGTCACAACCACATCACATGTCCCATGAACAGACCCTTTTGTATATCATGATCATCTTTCGTTTTACCAACATATGCATTCAACTCCAATTTTGCATCAGCATCAACCGACCTTCGTCACTGATTCTATTTCTCATAACACTGCAAGCTCAATTTCTAATGCACAAACCTCATCCTTGTCTCATTCACATACTCACATGGACACTTATGCATCAGCTCACCCTGCACCTCTTAGGAAGTTTAGTAGGACTAGGCAAGCACCAGTATATCTAAATAATTTTTATTGTGCAAATAATACCACTGTTCAACAAGTTATGCCAATTTTAAAATGCAAATATCCATTTTCAGATTCAGTGTCTTACTCTTTTCTGTCCACTAACCAATTGAATTTTTTTCTTGCTATTTCCACACACAATGAGCCAAAAACCTATAAAGAAGTCGTCAAAGAAGACTATTGGAAAGATGCCATTAATGCAGAACTTTTGGCACCTGAGCAAACTAAAACTTGGACTCTCACCCCTTTACCACCAGGGAAGAAAACTATTGGTTGTCGTTGGGTGTTCAAAGTCAAGTTTAATCCTAATGGATCAGTGGAGAGGCACAAAGCACGCCTAGTTGCAAAGGGCTATACACAACAATATGGTTTAGACTACATGGACACTTTCAGTCCAGCGGTTAAGATCACTATTGTATGATTGGTACTTGCTCTCACCACAATCAAGGGTTGGCACTGCCACCAATTGGACATAAGCACCGCATTCCTTCATGGTGAGTTGAAGGAAACAGTATATATGAAGCCTCCCCTGGGATTACCGCTCTCCTCTCCTGATTTGGTTTGCAAACTTGACAAGTCCCTATATGGACTCAAGCAAGTTAGTAGGCAATGGAATCTTAAGCTTTGCTCTGTTCTCTGTGCTCATGGCTACCAACAATCGAAGAATGATTATTCTTTATTCACAAAACACAAATCCGAGATCTCCTTCATTGTGATACTTGCTTATGTTGATGATCTTGTCCTTGCTGGAAATGATCTCGCTGAGATTCAATCCATCAAGACCATCCTTGATCTCCAATTCAAGATTAAGAACTTAGAAAATTTGAAATATTTTCTTGGCTTTGAGGTTACAAGAACTGCCAAAGGAATTGCTCTTTATCAGAGGAAGTATGCTCTAGATCTCTTGGATGAGTGTGGCCTATTGGGCACAAGACTAGCGAGCACACCAATGGAATGTAGTCTTAAGCTTTCTAAGGACTCAGAAACGCCACTCTCTGACGTATCACAATACCGCAGATTGGTTGGTAGATTAGTGTACCTCACTAACACGCGTCCAGATATCAGTTTTGCAGTGGGTAAACTTAGTGAATTTCTTAGCAAACCATCTAATATTCACCTCCAAGCAGTACATCGTGTCCTTCGTTATATCAAAACAGCTCCGGCCTCGGGGCTATTCTTTGCAGCAAATTCTGAGCTTCGCATTTCTGACTTTGCTGACTCGGATTGTGCACAATGCCCCGACACGTGACACTCCATTACTGATTTTTGTTTCTTCTTGGGCCCTTCACTCATTTCACGGAAGAGTAAGAAGCAATCTACTATTTCCAGATCGTCTTCTGAGGCTGAATATAGGTCACTAGTCGTGGCCACCTGTGAGGCTCAATGGCTCGGCTACTTGTTGAAGGACCTCGGCATAGATCACAAACTCCCAATCTCCCTATACCGTGATAGTCAGTCAGCCAGGCATATTGCAGTTAACCCTATATTTCACGAACGTACCATGCATATCAAAATCGACTGTCACGTTGTTCGAGACAAACTTCTCAGCGGCTTGCTTCATCTCCTACAAATCACCACTACAGATCAAGTGGCGGACCTGTTCACCAAACCTCTATCTCCTGCTCCTTTTTATTCTTGTGTGTCCAAGCTTGGCATGCTTGATTTTCATCAACCAAGCACTGCCAGCTTGAGGGGACATGTTACCTGAATGTATTAGCTATAGCAGATTGGCATACTTAGCTTAATTAGCATTTGTAATTGATAGTTAGTTACTAGTTAGCATATTCAATTAGTCTAAGATATTTATCATGTAAGTTGGTATATAAAGCAGGATTTACTAACTGATTTTGTTAGCTTGCCATTTTATCCATATCACTTTCTCTCTCTGCAAAAACAGATTTCAGAATCCTCTCTCTCTACTCTCCCTTCCATTCTTCTCTATCGTTTAAACTCTGCAACCTTTTTCCAACTTCCATCTTTCACAAGTTTTTTGTGCAAGAAAATAAATAAAACTGTATAATTTATTTTTAAAAATTAATAAAAATAAAATGACACACTTTTTTTTATATAAATATCTAATTATTCTATTAAGAGAATCCTTATTTCTTCATCATAGCATGCACCTTAGCAAAATTATTGTCATTTACTCATTTCTATGCTTAAAAATTGTTTTATATTAAGGAGGCTAGAACAATAATAATGATTTTATATAATATTTGGAGACAATT
>NC_029785.2:2431108-2436133 GCF_000816755.2 Arachis ipaensis
AATCTATTTGTACAGTTTTATTATTATTATTATTATTATTATTATTATTATTTGTTTCTAATAATATCTCATAGTCCAGCTAGTGAAGGACTAATCTAAATTTGAGCTATGTTTAAGGTTTATCATTTGTCAATAAATTATTGTATACAAATTTAAATATTTAACACTTGTTTAAATAAACGAACGAGTGAGTTTTTTTTATTTGTTTTCAATGGTATCTCTCGGCCCGTCAGTCCGGCAGGCCAATGACTAATCCGGCAGTACTGAGTTCCATTTAAGGATTTGCTGCTGGTCAATGGTTTGTTGTATGCACAAAACGAGATTCGAACTCTCGACACTTGTTTAAGCGGACTAGTGAGTTAATCACTAGACCAACCCAACTTTTTTTTTTTTGGTCGGTGGATTGGACAACCCCCAATCCTAGGTATCTCAATGGATTGGACAACCCCCAATCCTAGGTACACAATACACCCACAGACTTCTCACATATTTTATCATATTTTTCCTCAATTGCATTCTCTAGGATTTGAACCCTAGACCTTGAGGTGGGGAGGGAGGAGAAATACCATTAGAGTCAAGGCTCATTTGCACCAACCCAACTTGGTTAATCGCTCAACTAATGGTTCTCTTTTTTGGGAAATTGGCCGAAGCCCAATAGTTGAGCCCAATACTTCAAAACAAAAAAAGAAAGAAGAAGAAATCTAAAACCCACGTGAAAACTAAACGCAGCGTTTTGAAGAAACAAGAAATAAAAGGGTTTTTGATTCCATCAGCAGAGAGACAGAGAGAGAAAGAGAGAAACGATAACCGCAAACCAAAGAGGTCTCACTCTTCCGCTCACATTTCTCAAATTCATACTCATACTCATTCTCGCAGGTTCGTTTCTTCATTTACTTTTTCGCCCCCTTTGTTTTGCATTCAGTTTACCTCATTTTTTTTTTCATTTCCGTCGATTTCCCCCTTTTTGAGTTTTACGATTCGATATTTGTTTGTTGTTAATGGGTATGGATCTTCGATTTGTGCAATTTCTTGTTATGCTTGTTCATTTGTTGTATGAAAGTAGTTTCTAGTGATTTCTCATTTACATGCTTAAAAATGTTTATATTAATAATTTGTTTATCGTTGAATCGATAAATCCTTTGTTGAGGTTTTACCATTATTTAATTCTTTTGTTGGTGGTATACTTGAGGATTCTTCTTAGAAGAACAGGAATCTTGTGGGTTTGGAGTTAGGGATTCTTTTACTGCCTTATCTTAATTTGGTTATCAACTTATTTTGCTGATATTCCCCATAATAATTACTTTGCTAATTCTATTTTACTTGGGATTCAGTAACCATGGCTGATGAACCACAAAATGATATGAAGGAGGAGGTTGCAGAGGTAAATCTATGTTCCCTTCAACTTCTTTTTTTTTTCCTTTGTAGATTTATGTATGCTAGGATTTACTATATATTTTTCACTTGATTATGTGTGGAGGTCTATTCAAAGTTGCAAACATATTTCAAGCTTTAGACGGTTAAATGCCATGTCTGGTTCTGCTAGGAATCTGGTTTAATTGGTAGTTTGATCTGTGGCAGATTACCCCATTTGATCCTAATAAGAAGAAGAAGAAAAAGAAAACCACAATCATAGATCCTGCAGATGATCTGGACAAGTTGGCTGAGAAGACTGAAAATTTAACAGGTACCTCAATTGGAAAAAGCTGTCAGGTATCTAGTTTATAATTGTGGTTATATATGGCTGATTTCTAGCCTTTCACTTATAGTGGCTGAAGGGGTTGAGAGTACATTTGCTGGTTTGAAAAAGAAGAAGAAGAAGCCTGTAAGTCATACTGACTTTTTGTGTGCTTATATTAATGAACAATTATGGTTGGAAACAATTCTGTAATGTCTTGTTTATAGGTTGAAATCAGCAACTTAAATGAAGAGGTTGGAGATGCAGTTGAAGATTTGGATGGTAAGTAGTTGGTCTGTTCATCTTAGTTCTACATACAAGTCTTAAAGAAAGCTAATTGGATGCTGAATATTTGATATATTCTTTGCCTAGATGTTGCTGAACAAGATGAAGGAGACCCAATTTCCTTGCAGCCTCGTTATCCTTGGGAAGGGAGTGACCGTGATTATCAATATGAGGAGGTATATGATATTTTATATGTTTTCTGCTATACTACAAATATGACTTAACAGCTCAAATAGCTAGAGGTAGATGAAGACCTTGAAAAACCATTAGGCAAAAGCATTAATAAATGGTTAAAACTACGTATCATTCATGATATAATACTATGGTATTGCCTAATTCATGTTGCCTCATCTAATAGTAACGGAACAAGTTATTGGTGGTTGTGGATCCCTTTTCTATATGACATTAGTTTCATAGGCTGTGGTTTGGCTTTGAGGTTTTAAAATGGGTTATTTTTTAGGAATGGTATATTTGCTGCAGATTTTTCAACTCATAAGCATGTTGACCATTTAGTTGCACATGCCTATGCAATGTTCAGGTGTCATAAGTTCTGCATCTAACCCATGTTTGGGATACTAATGAAGGAATGAAATGAAATTTTGTTAATCTTATGTGGAAGTAATTATAAATGAACAAAAGGAAGCATTAATATTGCTTGGAGATTATAGTTTTTACTTTACTCTTTTCCACTCTAATCTTAGTTTCCCTTGAGTTCTTGCACATTCTATTCCCACCTACTTGGATAAGGCTTAGTTATCATTCAAACAAGGGGATTTATTTCCTTTTCTATTTCCCTTGACTCCTGTCATCAAATTATGTTTTAAGGGTGCTTTATCCTTATTGGATCAAGGTGTGCCGTTTTTTGTGTGATCAAATAGTGTCATTGTACTTTTGTCCCTGAAGCCTTTTTTTTTTAAAATGGTTTGCTGCTTCTTGTTTGATGAGTTTTACAAATGTCTTCTAATTTCATATGTCCTATTGTAATCCTTTTGTTATTCGAATATTTTTGTGCAGCTTCTTGGCAGGGTGTTCAACATTCTACGCGAGAATAATCCGGAACTTGCTGGAGACAGGCGGAGAACTGTTATGAGACCTCCACAGGTTCTTCGTGAGGGGACAAAGAAAACTGTGTTCGTGAATTTTATGGACCTATGCAAAACGTATGTTATTTTACTCATCTGTTGGATATCTCTTATGGCCAGTTGGCCAACTATTTCTTTATTCTTTTATTTCTTCATTGCATCAACAACTAATCTTTACACTATCCATTCTCTTCTTCTCTTAATGTTTTGTTGCTCCCCAATCTTGTAGGATGCATCGACAGCCAGACCATGTTATGGCTTTCTTGCTTGCTGAACTGGGTACAAGTGGCTCTTTGGATGGACAGCAAAGACTGGTTGTGAAGGGAAGATTTGCACCAAAGAACTTTGAAGGAATTCTGCGACGATATATCAGTAAGTATTTGTTAGAATATATGATGCTGTATTATATCACTCCTACTTTCTAGTATTATTTCTATAATAAATTCAACTGACTACATTTTGTTTGATGCCTCCTTGCATCTCCAATAGTCCTAATGTATCTTTTGGTTATTGCATTTCTGTGTTTCTGGTTTTGGGGTCAAAGGTTAACCTATTTTTCTGTTTTTTCTAGATGAATATGTCATTTGCCTTGGGTGTAAAAGTCCTGACACAATACTTTCTAAGGAGAATCGTCTGTTCTTCCTTCGATGTGAGAAGGTAAAATTCCCATGTGCAAATCATCAAATGACATTAGTGTTTCTTCTTTCTGATATCTTGTTTTCATTCAATTTGTGGTCAATGATGTTGCCAAAGGTGATCTCTATTGAATTCAATGTATTTTGGTAATTTGCTTGTTCAAAATTCAAATTAGGATCAGTGAACATGTTTTTGGTGTTCATAATGCTTAATCAGTTCTTTTCGTTTTGGTGGGGTTGGGTTTTGACAACTAAATACACAATTTTTTGTTAGATACATAAGAACCTTGCATACAGATTTCCATTGCTATTTAAAAAAATATTCTCCCTTATCTTTATCATCCATGTCTTTGGTTGTTTGTCTTACAAATTAGATAGGTGAACCATATTATCTGCTGAGGAATTAGTTGCAGACTTATATGTACAGAATAGGCATTGCACTGGATATCTTATAATTCTTGTTGTCTTGCAGTGTGGATCCGGAAGATCAGTTGCTCCGATCAAGGCTGGTTTCGTGGCTCGTGTTGGCCGTAGGAATGCGGGCACATGATTTGACCTGATACATATATGTAGACTGGCCGGGAAAATGATACGTTGTCCCAAAATTTTTTGGCTATGTATGATGGATTCGTTACTTCCGTTGAGGTTGCTATACTACATTGTAGGGTTGTTTCTCTTTCCGGGGTTTAAACGTTATATCATGATCTTTAGAGAATGATACATAAACTAGTCTTGTCTCTTGTTTTGAGCTTGGACTACTTATTTTTGCCGATTAAACGAAAATCACATCTGAGCGAGAAGTACGAAGCATTTATGTGGTATGTAGTATATCACAATCGTGTAAATTTAAGTATCGATAACATTGGCACCTATTTACTTGTCACAATTGGAGCCATTGTATAATAATGCTATCCAACTTTTGGTAAAATCGTAAAACGGGTATTTAAGATGTTCAACTTCTATTGACCGGAAAGAGCAATACTAAGGGGCCAGCAACTTTTGTGATTGATAGTCATTAAATAGCCATCAATAATGATCTAATTGTGTGAGATTGGTGTGAGATTTCATCCAATGACTCACATTTTTCTGCTGGTTACATGCTGGCTAAAATTCACCAAAATTGCTGGCCCCCTAGACTTTTTCGACCGGAAAATATGTAGATCACAATGGGGCAGGACGGGCGGGATTTTTAATATTTAGGTCGAGTTTGATAAATAGTTTAATTAAGTTATTTTTAAAAATAAATATAAATTTATATTAAAAGTAAATTATAAATAATTTAATTTTTTAATTTTAAAAGTGTTTATTTTAAAAGAAGAATGATAAAAATTTTATTATAAAAAGTTCT
>NC_029785.2:2436148-2437077 GCF_000816755.2 Arachis ipaensis
TTTTTTTTAATTCTTTTATAAGTAATTAATAATTTTTTAAAAAATTACAATTTGATTTTGAAAATTATATCAGATATTAATGTTATAACTTTTCTTAAGTTAAAAGTTAAAAAAAATTACTTATGGACCTATCCAAATTGATCTTTTAGTACTCTAAACCTTAATTACTTGCTTTGTTCTATTATTAACATGTATTTTATTTGTCATCTTAAACTCATATTCACAGATATTTTATAGACTCATATCTGTTGTATCGTGCTTCAAATATATTCTGTTTTTCTATATAACATTCGTTTTTTATAAAATGTTACATATATACTATGAAAACAAAATATAAAGTATTAAAAAGATTAGGTAAATTCCAAATATAATTAAAGTCATCAAATTAAAAATTATAAGCAATCTTAAAGAAGTTTAAATTTATTAAATTAAATTTATCAAATTGAATAATCTATCTCAAACTATTATTTGTATATATTTCGAACAGGTATGAAGTAGAGTGACCACTATTCATATCCGCTTCATATTCAAACAATTATAGTTTGATATTATTCATATCTGTTTCAAAACTAGTTAACTTTTGAAAAATCCGTCCCATTCGGGGAGAGGCAAGTCGGTTCAGGTCGGATTTGGCCAACATCTCGATAGTTTAAAGATATCAATCAAAATTGTTCGTCTGATTTTTACAGTTGCAAGCTTGATTTCATTTATTTTTTGTTTAAAATAAAATAAAATTGCTGAAACGATGTAGGATTAGTGATAATGAATTTCATTACAAGGTTTAATAATTTTGAATTCTGCATTTGTGGTTGAGGATTATAGCAAATTTTGCCTTTGCAGTCTTCCTTACAAATTGAAACATCACGATGCAATTAATACGCCTTCAAAAAAAAAAAAGAAATTATATTAAAAAAATTTAATTTTAATTC
>NC_029785.2:2437084-2438890 GCF_000816755.2 Arachis ipaensis
ATAAAAATAGATATCTTTTATTACGTAAATAGTCATCCAAAAAGTAGATATAATTAGACAGCTATATAAAATAGTTTACACAAATATCAAAATTAAACTCATAAAAAAATTGAAATTAACACAAATATAGTTCTACTACTCAATAGAAAATATATAGGCTACAGAAATTATATACCCTATATACTGGTAATAGGAAAAGGAAAAATAAAAATGAAACTGCTTATTCATTTCTATATTTATAGAATAACATTAATCAAGACTCTTGGCACCCTGCAATATCTATGTGGAAGCTTATTTTATTATTTTTTTACGTAGCTTCTTTGCATTTCATATTCTGCCCCTTTTACTCCACTCTAGATATGGCTTTGAAAAGAGTATCACATATTGAAGGTGGAAATGAAGGCCAATGTTGTTAGTGCTGAAACAAGTGGCATGTATAATCTCCCATACAAACTTGTGGCACCGTTGGGTTTAGTGTAAGATGTATTCAAAGCTGCATAAATATTGAAAACATGAGATGCTATAATCAAAATAATTTCATTCAGTCTTTTGATTGATTGAAAACAATTTTTTCTTAAAAAAAAATAAGCGATATAAGTGATATAACTAGCGATTACAATGAATAGAATATAAGAGTTAAAATTTATGAGATATACATATAGTTTGTACATAAAATACATTTTGATAACTGCTTTAAGATACGGTGAAAACTCATGTGAAGTTTACTTCACGTGAAGTTGATATTTGAGAGCCGTTAGATAAAAATTTAGTCAAATCAGTCAAATTATCTAACGGCTCTCAGGTATCAACTTCGCGTGAAGTCGACTGCACCTGAGTTTCCACCTTAAGATATACAATAAACTTGGTTATGGAAAAAAATGACACACATACAATATTTATCTATCTAACAATTAAAATTTTGTTTACATTCATAAAATTAAGAACAAAATATTATAGAGAATCCAAAGGCATCATAATATCTAACAAGTAACCTGTATGTTGATTGCAAGCAGTTTGAATGGCGTTTTGAACGAAGGAGAGGGAAGCACCGGTCTCAAATTTGAAGCCATGAGGCTTGACGTCACGGACGCAGCTGATGACGTCAAGGGTGTGTTGAGCACATCCACCAATGCAGTAGTCAACGATTTCATTTTGGTTCACAAATACTGTACCGTTGAATGTCAACGTGTTATGTTGAGCGCAAGCTTCTGAATGCTGCACAATTTCATATACATCACCTTCAAAATTCTAAACAACGCTAGTTTTTTTTATATAAATAAAAAGAATATTTAAATAACTATTTTAAAAATCATGCAAAATCTAATTGAAAGTTCGATTTTAGATTTTTTTTTTGTTCATTTTCTTTCCTTTTTTGTTATTATTAGTATAGAAAAAATTACCAACCTTTAAAATTACCAAATTTTAAGCATGAATTTATTTTTTAGACATACTTACATGCAAAAGGCTGCTTTGGAGATTCGGCCTCTACTCTCTAGAGCTTTTTGACAATAAATGAATCATATTTTTTTATTTTTCTCAAAATAATACTAATTTTGAAAATTTTTTTGACTTGTTATTTTTAAAGTTTGGTAGTTTACCCCAAAAATAAATAAATAATTTACAAAATTGTTTTTTCAATCTTTTTCCTTATATTTGTTCTCTTTTTTATAACTAGTAATATTTTCTCTGTTTTTTAAATAATTATTATCTACTTTTAAATATATACATAAATTAATTTTATAGACTTGTCCTTATTAACTAGTTTTTATATCACTCTACTAATATCTCTGCCTTTATTGTTGTTTT
>NC_029785.2:2439513-2440944 GCF_000816755.2 Arachis ipaensis
ATTATTGTCACACTAATTTTAAATAAAATTATTTATGAAGTGAAATCTTTAAAGTGGACCAATGCATTGCAATTCATAAAATAAGATGAGAAAAATCATAGCTCATTACATTATTCATAATACAGAAGTATGCGCTCCTCCAACTCTCAAAGGGGCTCAGATTGGCATTTCTCCTTGGTTCAGTTTTGTCTGCAAAGGAAAAATACACATGGAAGGGATAATTAAGTAATTATTGTTTGTTTCAATCTAATAAAGCTCATCAACTAATTAAAATACTAAAAATGACATATGATGATATTTTTCTTTAAGGATGTGTTTGTGAGATAATATTTTGGAGGCAAAGAAGAAAAAGAAAAGAATCAAATAAAATAAAAAATTTTCTCCAACATCTCAACTCAGAAACACACTATATAATCTTGTGATAATTAAGGATTACTAACTCTCAGCATTAGTGGGACTAAGCAAGAACATCAAACATATTGCAAGGGAAAAGGAAAGAAGGAATTTGCTCTTGCCATGTTCCATTATTGCTTAATCAAATTATTATGTGAACAATATAATTTGTTGACTATTTGTTTGGTTTGAGTTTTGGCATTGAAGAAACAAAGCTGTTGGGAAGGTATATTTATATATGTATATGGAACATAGTAGGTTCTTGATGTTCAAAACTAGGTGAAAAGTTGTTCTATTACGCATATGCTAAGAATATGGAATAAAACATTTGATAATTGATATAAACAAGGATACATATTATTGTGCTTTATGAACAAAACAAGATGGAAGCGTTGATCAAGGACAATATGAAAACAATGAGGAAAGAACATTTTGTCCGAAATTAAGACGTGGAATACAATGATTGTGTCGCATTACTTGGACAAAAGGATAATGTCTGAAATATATTAACCACTTTCCTACAAATAAATCTGCTCATTTTTGCAAACATATTCGATATAATTAGTTTGCTTTGAGGCTTTTTTTTTTTGCAACTAAAAGGAACGAACCTAATTTAAATTAAATTTGTCTGAGTGATTTTTTATTAGTATCATTTTCAAAACATAGATATTCTTCTATCGGAAGTAATCACATGCTCGAGCTATATAGAACCACTTGAGCGATCGACAAAGCTCTTTCCTTCATACAATGATACTAATGATGATATCCTACATAAAATTAGATTGTTTCGGCACGATAAAAATTTTAACTAATTTTATTCATACATTTTAATTTAAGCTGAGAGAATATTATTACAATTGTAACGAAATATCCAACTGATCAATTTAATCAGATTAACAGAATCAGTCATTTAGCAAATCTAGTTTAAACAAAAAATCCATTAAAATTTGGTCAAAAACTGAACTAACAGAATCGGTCAACTTGGAAATTTAGTTTAAACAAAAAAAATATGTTAAAAATATTGGTCAAAAACTACTT
>NC_029785.2:2441098-2441397 GCF_000816755.2 Arachis ipaensis
TAATAAAGGAATTTTGATTAAATCTAATCTTTAAACTTTTAATTTCACCAATAATCTTATGTAAATCTACATGACACATAGTTCATCTTGCTTAATAGAACTAATAGTTTAACGTACCAACATTAACGAATTAATTGTGCTTACCAAATAATAATTTCCATACTACATAGCTTTACTTATATCTAACAAACATCAAATTTTACGTGAAAATATTAACTTTTGTATCCATGCAAGAAAATTCAATTCTTTAGTAAAAAGAAAACCAAAAGTCTCTAACAAAACCCTATCTTTTCCTCTTA
>NC_029785.2:2441531-2441889 GCF_000816755.2 Arachis ipaensis
TTATGACCGTGTTTGTTATTGTTACCACATTCTAAACATAGAAATAATGTTAAAAAAGTAAAAGAAGACCATTCACATTGTTTCTTTTTTTTCTTTTCTTCATATAAAAATCATCATTTTTTCTCCTAATCCTCATACAAACAACACTTGATTCCCCTTCCTCTTTCCCCCAACACCTGAACAAAAAAAAATAAAATCTGTTGGGGGAAGGTTTTTAAAAACTCAACATTCCACCATTTTTTTTTTCTGCGGAAACTTTTATCTTTGAATCTGAATCTTTCGAACGCAGTGCGACGCTAAGATATTAATTATTTATATATATAAAATAAAAAATGACTTTCAAGAAGCTGAAGAAGCG
>NC_029785.2:2442857-2451762 GCF_000816755.2 Arachis ipaensis
AAGCTGAAGAAGCGATGTACTCTAACCTCGGAGATGGAACACAATGTGAAGCGAATGCTGCAGCTAATTGAAGATGGTGGAGATTCATTTGCACAAAAGGCTGAGATGTATTACCAGAAAAGGCCAGAGTTGATTGCACTTGTTGAAGAATTCTATCGAGGATACAAATCTTTAGCAGAACGCTACGATCATGATGTTCAATCATGTCATTCAGATAACGGTTCTGAATCACACGCACCAATGAATCCTCGCCGCGGTTCCAGCTATAGAGCCCCAGGGTTTGATTTCTTCCTTGGTTCTTCCAATGCTGTGAATAACAGCAATTGTTTCTACGATGCAATTCACAAAGATGGAGACGGATCTTCGACTCTGACGGATTCCGACGATGAATCTTCGGATAATTCTTCTGTCCAGAGTTTTAATTCTGGATTCTACAGTGGTAGTGGCAGTGATAGCGGTATGAATAGGAGGATCTTGGAAGTGGAAATGGATCTTCCTCGGGATGAACAAGAATTGAGGAATGTGAATGAGAGATTTAGGGTTTATGAGGAAGAAATTTACAAGCTCAAGGTTGAGCTTGAGAAATATAGATCAATGGAATTGATGAATAATTTGCATAATAATAACAATAATGTTAATGAATCATTATCACCGACACTGCAAATTTCTTTGTTGAAGGATCAGATTAGCGTGGCCACGAAGGAATCCGAGTTTTGGAAAGTGAAATTCAACTCCGAGAAAAGAGAGCGCGTGAAGCTGAAAGAAAAGATGGCGGAGAAATCGCAATTGGAATCGGAGTTGAGAAGGGTTTTGGATGAACAGATTCAGTTGGAGGAAGAAATTAAGAAGATGGAATGCGAAATGGAGTTATTGAATGGAGAAATTAAGGGGAGAGAAAGGAACATAGAGGAACTGAATGGTGAAATTTGTGCCCTAAAAGAATTGGTGGTTTCAAAAGATGTTGAAATTAAGAAGATGGTGGAAGAGAATGAAAGGTTGAAAGATGAAATAATTGAAGGGGGTGAAGAGAAAAGAGAAGCAATAAGACAATTATGCTTCTCACTTGAACATTACAGGAATGGTTACAATGATCTTAGGCAAGCTTTCATACGCCACAAGAGGTTCCCAGTTTTGGCTTCATAAATCATGATTAATAATTAATGATGAATAATTATGCATCATTGATTATTGTAAAATACTAGCATAATCTTCTTGTAATTTTTTTCCTTCTAATTCTGTATCTGAGATGTGTGACTTTCTTATACTTAGGGGGTATAATTGTAATAAACATGACCCCAGGATAAGAAGGTGGATATGTGTTTTTCCTGTGCATATGTTTATGCCACGTGTCATCCGATTCAGGTTAGGAGAAGGTTGTGTGTATGGGACCACCCTTTTGTTTAGAGGGGGTTCCAATGATGAATAGAAGAGACTGGGAACTTTGCTTGGTCTGGTCTTTGGGACCTGCTGGCTGCTGTATATTTGGAGCCATTTAAAATGTATCAAAAAATAGGGAATAAAGAAAAAAAATGGAGATGTTTGTGTCTCCATCTTGTGTTTGACGTTAAGGGTTGGTGAAATATTATTATTGCAACGTTTAATTTATGTTGAGTCTCCCTTTTATCTCTATCTTTGTTTTATCTAAATTTATGTATGTTCTCGCTTCTTCTATATATGAAGATTATTATCTTGAATTTGATTCACTTTTAGTAAGTATATATATAACCTTTGATAGCAACAATGTTGAATTGTGAGTAGAGAGTAAAACAAATGGTGAATTTATGAGAGAGTTTGTAGCTAATAAGTTGTAGACTATAGTGCTATTCCAAGAATTTATATTTGAACTATGAATAATTAAATTATTTTCCATCAGAAACTTTTAGTTTTGATATTTTAAATACAAAGAGTAGAATTTCAAAAGAATTAAAACCAGGGTTTATATACACAATTTTATTCCCATATCAAATCATTTTCAATATAATTCATAATAATCAAACTTCATTTATATTTGATACCCATTTCAACCTGTAGAAATAAAATAAAATCTTATATATGTTGTGATTAAAATAACAATATAAGAATTTTTATGTTCTAGCAAGTGACTATAACCTTAGATGAAACTACTACAACTACTAGTCAAGTCTTTGGATCTAATCTATTGTATTCCCATAAGAGCCATCATACCAAAAAAATATCATTGCTGGAATAGCAATACCTTAGATACTGCCACCCTAAAAGAAAAATAAGTAATTTTGAATAGAATAATTTTAACAGTCAACCCAATATTTAGTATTGTCAGGGACCATTTAATTATCAAAAGAACCTTTATTTTATTGATAATACTTTTATTGACACTTATTTTTACTGCCAATAATAACTAAGAGTCAATAAAAATTGTCAAAATAAAACAAAGAAAAAGAGAAAAAAAAATAGAAGACGGATTTCCTTCACTTCGAATTTTATTTGCAATCTCACCTATCAGGCTACAATTGCTCATATTAATATATCATAATATTTCTATATTCTCGTCATTGTAATAGAGATAATCAACAAGATGACCAAATTCTTGAATAACTCTTGAAGTTTAGGCCTTTACCATTTTACAGATATACTCCTCACATATAGAGATGTCATCAAGACAAACGGCAAATAACCTTTCAAATCATCAAATGTGCAAGAAATTCCATAAAAGTAATTCTCGACTTTCTACAAATGCTAAATAAAGTCGACACTGAAAAAAAAAAACTAAAATCTGGGTGGAATACACAAAGGATGTGTGGATATATACATTTGAAGGCGGGTTAGGTACCTCTACAAAGCATCTAGCATTCTAGCAAGCTACCTTGTTTCAAGTGCGTAAACTACAACTTTGTTGTGAAAAACAATGGGTAGAATTGTCCACTTAAAAACGTAGAAACATGTCCATCTCCAACATCATAGAAGCAACAACTCTGCAGATCTACTCAGTCCAAGTATAAGAACCAGAACACCTACAAAATAGACAAGGAAAACCAACAGAATTGGATGGTGAGGGAAGATGGTGTCGCTAGTTGTAAGAAGAACAATTAGACATAACTGTTTAGTCCAAACATTTCAAAAATGGCAAATATTTAAGTTTGATATCCAAACATTTCTCAAAACATCTAGCTTTAGTCCTTGAAAGATTATGATAAATTGGTTTGGGAAAAATACTTATTTGAAAAGACAAACAAAATTATCATAATTTTTAGCAAAACAAACCATGGTACGGATTGATAGAAAAATAATTGAGTCTTAATTAATTATTTATCTTCCTAATTTCTAAATAAAGAAAATTTTGATTTTTTTATTTTTTTATTTTTGATAGTTTCAAAATATAACATATATGTGAATTTTTTACTTATTTAAATATAGGAGGATTAGGACTCCCAATCATTACCCAGATTGATATATCCTATACCAACAAAACAAATTTACAAGGACCAAAACCAACATATGCAATATTTTCTAAAAAACATTAAGCTTGAAAAAAGGAAAATGGAAAGTGATAGGAAGGGAGAATATGTTATGTTAACAACCTTTGAGGATCTGACATTTGCCATGAATCTTCAGGAAGCACCTGGCACTCCACTAATCATCCCAAGCACTATCAGCTGCGCCTACCTTTTTAATGTTTGAGGTAGTAATCATAAATCTATATTTATCTTCGATGTTAATTGAAGCAGGTCCCAATCCAAAGTGTTTGGATAAAGCAATATTTGCCTCTTTTTGTGCAGCTGCTGCTTCTTTCTCCTTCCTTCTAGCAACCTAGAAGTCAAGCGAAAAAAAAGAATAAAATGAAACCTGTTGAATTTCGTGGATAAACACCGGTTGTCTGTATATATAAAAAGTCATAAGTGAGACTCACATGGAATTCATTGAAAAACAAAGACTCACCATAGCTTTGACTCATTGTTGATGGTATATCAAATTATAACATTTTTCAAGCAGAAAAAATATATTTTACCTTTCCAGTTGCAAATGCCACTGTGTTCCCAGATTCAGCATCAGCAATTGCTTTCCTTATATTTGCAACGAGGAACTAAAGTGCAGAACCATATGTTAAAATCAACAAAAAGCATAGTTCAATATATACACATGTTGAAATAAAGTAACATAGCAATCACCATGTCACGATCAGTGTAGAATGAAGTCGATAGGCCTGTTGTTCCTGCACGCCCTGTCCTTCCAATCCGATGTACATAATCTTCCATGGTCTATAATTGAGGCAGCCAGAACTGAAGCTTCAATTATGCATTCCTCAATGAAATAAAATTTGAACAAAAAATACCAGGCTAATGAGATGCCAAAGTAGCTGTAGCAGAATGGCCTATCTCCACTAATTGTGGAAAATCCCCGCACAGTTCCAGATAACCCATTTCCTAGTGTATAACAGATAAAATACGGTGATCAATTAGTTTATGATTGGCCACAAAGTACCTTTGGAAGATCTAGATTGATGACATGCGACACTCCTGTGACATCCAAGCCACGAGATGCAACATCAGTGGCAACCTGTGTGATACAATATCAATGAATAAGATAGCTAGTGGGTGAAAAAAAGTTAACTTTGCAAACAATAAAACAAAATTGAAATTTGAACTAGAACTACAAGAAGGAAAAACAGATGTACAACATACATGAATACAAGATATTTAAGTGTCTAGCCGACATTAGTATCAAGAATGGTATTAACTTACTGAGAATCTTTAGGATATAAATACAATCATTTGGGACCATACAATACTTTTTTTTCCATTTGACATTTAAGGAACAAGGGAATACAACACACCAAGGAATACAATGGCTTCACTGCAATTAGAAAGCCACAGGAAGCTTCACTATATTTCTCAACAATATTTGCGCAGCTACTAACATATGCTCTAGCAATGTACGAGAGATATTACCAAAATGTTGGTGGTGCTACTCCGAAAGTCATGCAGGGCAGCCTCTCTTTCACTTTGACTGCGGCCACCATGAAGAGAAACTGCAGATAATCCTTGAGCTACAAGTGCTTCAGCAATTTCATCACATCTCGTCTACAGTTACCCCAAAAGAATTAATGAGAAAGATGTAAATTCAAATCTTCAGAGAGGTCACTTATATAATTTTATGCTACAATAGAAATACGTTACAATTTCAAAGTACTTAGGGTTTCCAAATTCCAATACTAATAGGTAGTTAGGCACACAAGTCAAATAAATTATAATCATTCATTTTACAATATTAAAATACTAAGGGGGGAAGATGGGCACAGGGGGTGGGAGGGGTTGGGGTGTAATTAGGTTAGGTTGCAATAAAAATTGAGAAGACTTAGCAAAGAATGTGAAGACATAAAATGTCAAGCATGCAAGATCATTATGTGCATCGAACATTAAACATGCAAGATTTTTTAACTCTTGATTTCTTGTATACAACTAACAAAAATTTAGATGTGATATTAATATATGGCATGAGCACAGAACAAAGCATACCTTTCTTTCAACAAACACTATTGTTAGTGGAAATGGATGACCACATTTTTCAGCCTGTGACGCCTCTTCTACAAGCAAATCTAGAAGTCGATCAATCTACAACATGAGACAAGATTTCAGAACAGAAATCAAACGACAGAAGAACAGAAACTTTAGACGATGCAAGCTTCAAAAAACATACGGTCAAACGGGAACTAATCTAAATAAAAGGGCAACCTGGTGCAAAAGCATCCTGCATTAACATAGGGTCCAAGAAAGGGCCACACCCAAAGGATGTAATGTACGCAACGTAACCTGATAATTATATCAATGTTTGTTTCCACGGCTTGAACCCGTGACCTTGAGGTCATACGGAAACAGCTCAACTGTTGCTCCAAGGCTCTAAAAGGGAACTAATCTAAGTTAAAAAAAATTATATTCCACTTTATTTGTTATTCTCATTTTAGTTCACTCTTATCTATATTACATTTGTTCCCTCTGATAAAAAAAAAGTCCATTCGATCACCACTCCTTAATTATTTTAGAGAAATTATATTTACATCACTCTTTGGTACACCACTAAGTTGTATACACCTTCCCTTTATGGTGTAAAAGACAATTTTTTAATCTTTCCTCACTTCTTATCAATCACTTTAATACCAGAAGTGGAAAGTGTTGCACGTAAGGTGGTGTATAACTGCATATAACATTTCTCGAAAACACTCCTCCAAAACATAGGAATAAAAAATTCAGAAAAATTAATGATAACAAATATTCTTGGGAACAGGAAACTACAGTATATTGCTATTTACTAATCCAGATCTGAACAAAACTATAATTAATTTGTCATCTGCGTAGATGTACCTTCTCATTTTCAGAGACCTTCACAAGTGTTTGTGAAACATTTGTTGTTGGGCTACTGACTTTTCCAACTTTCACTTGTACAGGATTAGCCAAGTATTCCTGAAATTTGAGAGAATAGATTGGTGAACTTCAAAAAAATTCTTTCAATTACTAAGCTTACAACAAAATTTAAAATATTACTAGCGATATCAGTTAATTGTTTTAATTGTAAAGAAGAAAACAGTATGTAAAAAGATAAATAGCTAAATAAGAGCCAAATAACAAAGAATGACACTTGAATCACAAAAGATGTATATAAAATTTAACATGGATGATCAAGCAGTAGTTAGGAAGCTACCAGTAAATATGAGAAGCAAATAGAGAATGAAGTAGATTTTGTTATTTGGCCAAGCATTAGCACAAAAAAATCACTTCAAAATAACAGAATAACATTGTATTTTGGTATGGGACAGTGGAGAAAATAACCAAGCCAAAGAAACTGAGGTATTGAAATCAAAAGGAACCTGACCTTTGATAATGCTTCAATCTCCACAGGCATAGTGGCACTAAACAGCAGTGTTTGATGCTTCTCTGGAAGATTTCTCATTATCTGGAAACAAAATTTGAAGATGTGTAATTCCTTCAGTTTCTACATAATTGGATTCCATCAAAGGTTATTTAATGCTGAATTTATTCTCCAGAGATCATATGTGTGCAATAATCAAGAATAAGATATTCAAGTATTGCACAGTTATATGACAAAACCCAACTCGTATAAGCAGCAGACAAATGAAACTGCTACAAGCTACAAAAGAGAAAAACAGGAGGGAGCATGGAACAATCTAATTTGGAAAACTGTGAAAGAGAGCATAAAAGCTACAGTAAAGATCCTACTAGTTATCTACATTAGGGAAGTGAGTCTCCATGAAATATATAAAAGGATACTTCATATACAGAAGTAAAACACCAATACTACTAACCTCTCGTATCTGTAGTTCAAAACCCATATCAAGCATTCTATCTGCTTCATCTAGAACAACAAAAGAAATTCTAGAAAGGGAAGTATTGCCTTGTTGTAAATGATCAATAAATCTTCCAGGGGTTGCAACAGCAATTTCAACTCCTGCTCTTAGCTCAGACCTCTGTCGTACACAACAGAAACTAAGCAAACTTGCTGGAATCCTGGAACTATAAACTTACAATGAAAAAGCTTTATTGATCCTTGTGTCCCAAAAGATATAGTTTGTTAAAACAATAAGACAATGCTGGGCAACTCTTTCCAAACTAGGCATACATAAAGCATGCATCTTAACATGAACCAACCAATGGGACTATTTATATTAAAATAGAAGTTTTAACTCCTATCCAATACAAATAAAAATGATCATCAAGCAACATGTAATACCAATTTCAGACAAAAGCACTTGTATGATACACCAAAAGAATTTTTAAATGCAAACCAGATAAGTGATAACCAGCATTCCTTGATAATTAAACTTCCCAAAAGGGGCTTCAGACCAGAAATATGTCTTTAGTTACCTGCTTTTCAATGTTAGTTCCACCCACAACTATGGCAGTTTTCAATGACTCGAGAGATCTGCTAAAAGCTTTAACCTGCCCGAGATTCAGAACACCAACAGAGATACTTAATAATATGATAGAAAGATTCTTCTATTCATGGAGACAATTATTTTTGTAAGGATCCTTACTCTAAACAGAAACATGATAACAAAAATTCAATATTAAAAAAAAAAGGCAGATGGCAGCAAATAGCTTTGAAGTACAAAATAAATAGTAGAAATCATTTGAACAAGAATGGACATAAAGGGAAAGTAATAGACCATTCCCTTCAATGGAAAAAGCATTAATAGAGGGAGCTAAGTAAGAGTCTAGAATAGGCCTCATAACTAACTTAAGCATGAACTCTCTCTCTAACACTATCGAGTATAGAATAATTCTTCTCAAAAGGAAATGAAAAAGTAAAAAACTTCATGTGAATCATAACTCAAGAACTATGTGAACTAAGCTGTATAAAAAATTTGGAGACAATCCAAATAATATATATGATCCAACAGAGAATTATCAACTCTAATTGAAGAAATTAAGAAGAAACTCTTCCCATATAAGTCATAACCCAAATAAAATTATGTATAACACCTCTTTCTCTATTTGTTGAGCAAGTTCTCTAGTAGGAGCCAAAACTAATGCCAGAGGACCATCACCACGCCGAATAGGAGATTGAGCCATGCAATGCTGTAAATTTGAAAGGAGAAAAAAAGGATGATTAAAATAGGTTGGTTTTTCAGAACATAATATCTAAGAAAACATTACATGGTTAAGTCAAACATGCAAGCTATAATAATTTCGGACCTGTATCATAGGAATTGTGAAAGCTGCAGTTTTCCCACTACCAGTTTCAGCACAGCCAAGTAGATCCCTTCCACTGAGAGCAATTGGCATGGCCTGTGCCTGGATAGAAGTTGGCCTGGTGTATTCATGATATGCAATATCCTTCATGATACTTGGATGGACACACTGAAATAAAGGGGATCAAAATTTAACACACGTGTAATAGTTGCTCAAAATTAACT
>NC_029785.2:2452127-2458187 GCF_000816755.2 Arachis ipaensis
CTAGCCATTTAATATATATATATATATATATATATATATATATATAGAGAGAGAGAGAGAGAGAGAACCATATCACTAAATGATTCAATTGGTGCAGGAGCAGCTGGAGAGTCTGATGCAATAGTGACATCAAGGTTAAGTCGGAGGCGGACCTCTTCAATCTGCATGTAACAAGCACCCTAGAGTTAAGCAACAAAACTAGAGAGTTTGAAAGCCTCTGTAATGAAAAAAGGAAATGAAATAATGATAGCTATATTAAAGATGATGTTTTAAAAACTGGACTGGAGTACCCAGTTCAATCACTCATACAATGAACTGGCCATTATTTTGGTGTAATAGCTTGGTTGAACAATCAATGTAGCCATTTAAACTCATGGAACCATGACCTAGAGAAATTGCACCTTCAGTTTTTAAAAATATTATTAAATGACGCAGAGATCACTTAGAACAACTGAAAATGAAACGAGGGAAATCAGGGATGAGGATATTGGCGTAAACATAAATAAATCTACACAGCCTTGGATAAAACAGAGTTCAAGCCAACTCTCACAACTTGATAAAAACTCAAGTGAAACGGGAAACCTAAGGCCTTGTCTTAATGCTTAAGCCAAAACTCACAATTCCACTCACTTTTACAAAATCTAAAGTCTACAACATCCAGCAAAATAAAAGCCACCCACCATTCCTCTCATGCTCATTGTTGCAAGTCACAATTCACAATTTCACATGCTCACATTCACTATCAGCACATTGCCCAGAACCATATTCCCAATTCCAATAAAGCCACCTGAAAACGAATGACAACTGCCCCTATACCGTAATCTATACCCTCAATACATGACACTTCAAATTCAATTCAAACACCACTCTCCTGCATTGGCATGTTTAGAAAAACAACATTTTGTGGATACAATACTTTCTAGAAAGCTTTTGATTTTAAGTGTTTCGTAGAGTAAGCTGATATTAAGTTCAAAACAGTTCAGAATCAAAATCTTATGTATACGGCAATTATATCCCAAAAATTAAGTTGTTACCAAAGACGCACCAAATCTTATAACAGAAACCCTCCAATTCCGAAAACTCTCATACAAAGAAATGCACCAAATTAACACCACCGAACCGCGACGATAAATAAATAAATTACTCCGAAAACCCTAAGCACAGGAATTGAACAAAACAACACAACAAAATGTATGAAAACGTCGAAATCAAAATATTTCAGCTCAAAGATTAAAACTCAAGAAAGAAGGAAACGGTTAAGATTGTGACAATGAAAATGAAAAAATAAACATAAAAAATGGAGAAAAATGGACCTGGTCGGGGCTCATGCGTGAAACGCGCTCGGATGGCTGCCAGTGAGGGAAAACTGGCTCGGGAGCTGCGAAAATCCGTGACGGCTGCGGAGTGGCGGTGGGGCGGCGAGAACCATGGGACACAGAATTGTGGTTGTTGGCGTTGCCATTGGTTCCATTGGTGCCGTTGGAGTGAGAGTGAGAGTGTGAGTTTGAATAAGAAGGGAATGCGAGCTTAGTTTGATGGTTAACATTGTTGCTGATATTGTCGTTGTTGTTTTCTTGGGTTACGGAGGAGGTTTTCGCCGTCGTGGTGGTGGTGGTAGTGGTTGTTGTTGTGGTGGTTGAGTTTCTGAGGTGTGGAGGCACATACGACATCGTTTCGAGGTTCCTCGCGTTGAGAAAGAAAAGCAGATAGAAGAAGAAAAAGGGAAGCGAGGAAGTGAGTGAAACTGAAAAGTGTGTGTGAGAGTGAGAGGTGGCTGTGTTGATGAGGTGATAGACTTACTCATCAGTCATCATCACTATCCTTTTTTTTTTCCCTTTCTGTTTTGGGCTTTTTTCGTCTCATCAACCACTTTTGGGATTGAGAGCTCTTCTTTAGGCCCAATACATGAAGATCCAAAAATAAAAGAATCAAAGTTCTGACAAAAAAAAAAGTACGTAAACCAAGTGGGACTCAAATTTTTTCTTGTACATACAACAATCTATTAGTCAACGGCAGACCATTAAATGAAACTCATTCACGACAGACTAATTCATAATTTGTCAGGCTGAAAAAGACTGTAGATAACAAAAAAAAAGCAATTCTTGTCCAAAAACAATTATTTTATTTAATATATATTAAAATACTATTTTTATGTGAAGAGATATTCATATGGGTAAAAAACAAAAATTCGGTGACTTCTGTTGTGAAATAAAAGATATATATATAATAGAGATGTATAAATAGAAGACTCTAGTATTAAAATAATTAGCTCAATAATAATTTATATATATATATATAATAATATTATATGTTGTAATGTATATATATATACAAAGATAGAAAGAAGTATTAAAAATAAAGAGAGAAAGAATTGCATATGTTTATTGTTACTATCTCAATATAATAAAGATGATTAATATTGCTATTAATATTATATGTAAAGAGTAATAGAAAAGAGAATTTAGAATACTGATAAAATAAAAGAAGAGAAAGAATTGTAGTAGAAATATAAAGAGAATAGTATTTGATTGCAACATAAAGAGAGAAGTGATTTTATTATTACTTGCTTGTGTTGTATCACGTACTGAGGTTTAGCCTCTATTTATACAAGTAAAGAGGCCACCTTATTCCACTGTTATTAAATACAAAGGCTTTGGTAATAATGAACTTCAGTATGAAAAATGTTAGCCACCCATGGTCATTCATTGTTGTTCTTATCGTAACACTCCCCCTTGAATGACCATTTAGGATATGCCTCGTTAAAACCTTACTAAAGAAAACCCAATGGGAAAAAACTTTAGTGAAGGAAAAAGAGTATCACACTTCTCAGCCAAAAACACTCGCGACTAGCTTCATGAATCGCCAGTATTTCAGCATGATTAGAGGAGGTTGCTGCTATCGTTTATTTCGTGGACCTCCATGATATAGCTGTTCCACCATATGTAAACAGATATCCTGTTTGAGATCTCCCTTTATGTGGATCAGACAAGTATCCAGCATCTGCATAGCCAACTAGTTGTGACTTGGATCCATAGGAATAAAACAATCCCATATCAACCGTTCCATGAAGATATCGAAAAATTTGTTTGATTCCACTCCAATGTCTTCTGGTTGGAGAGGAACTATACCTTGCTAGTAAATTCACCGCGAATGATATGTCAGGTCGCGTATTATTAACAAGATACATTAGCGCTCCAATGGCACTAAGATATGGTACTTCAGGACCAAGGATATCTTCATTTTCTTCTTTAGGACGGAATGGATCCTTTTTCACATCCAAAGATCTTACGATGGGATACTTAATGGATGTGACTTATCCATATAAAATCTTTTCAAGATCTTTTCTGTGTATGTTGTTTGATGAATAAATATCCCACCTTTTATATGCTCGATCTGCAGGCCGAGACAAAACTTAGTCTTTCCAAGATCTTTCATCTCAAACTCTTCTTTTAGAGTTTTTATAATTGTTGGAATCTCTTCAAGAGTCCCAATGATATTTAAATCATCAACGTACACAGCAATTATAACGAATCCAGATGCAGATTTCTTTATAAAAATACATGGACCCTACTGGGACGTCAATTCGAATTGAGGCATTTTCCGCTGGTATGTAAGATTTGGTTATCCTCTTTGTATCGGAAAATGCATCAGGCAATTCATTTGCTATTCTTTGCAAATGTATAATCTTTTGAACTTCCAGTTCACATTGCCCTGATCAAGGATCTAAATGCATCAATGATGATGCATTCCAGTTAAGCTCCTTTTCAAGAAGCTTATCCTCTCCCCCTAATGTTGAAAATTTTGATTCATCAAAATGACAATCCGCAAACCGGGCTTTAAATACATCTCCAGTTTGTATCTCAAGATACCTCACTATAGAGGGAGAATCATATCCAACATATATTCCCAATTTTCTTTGGGGTCCCATTTTGGTGCGATTAGGTGGTGCAATAGGAACATATATCGCACACCCAAATATTCTTAAATGGGAAACATTTGGCTGCTGGCCAAAAGCTAATTGCATAGGAGAGAATTGATGATAACTCGTTGGCCTCAAACGAATAAGTGCTGCGGCATGTAAAATAGCATGCCCCCAAACCGAGGTTGGGAGATTTGTTCTCATAAGTAAGGGTCTAGAAATTAATTGGAGGCGCTTAATAAGTGATTCTGCTAATCCATTTTGCGTGTGAACATAAGCTACTGGATGTTCAACACTTATTCCATTAGCCATACAATAAGCATCAAAAGCTTGGGAAGTAAATTCACCAGCATTATCAAGACGAATTGCTTTGATTGGATTTTCTAGAAATTGTGCTTTTAATCGAATAATTTGAGCCAATAATCTCGCAAACGCCAGGTTGCGAGAAGATAATAAGCACACATGTGACCATCTCGAAGATGCGTCTATTAGGACCATAAAATATCTAAAAGATCCACATGGTGGATGAATAGGTCCACATATATCACCTTGAATTCTTTCCAGGAATTCAGGAGACTCAAATCCAATCTTTACTGGTGATGGCCTTAAAATTAACTTTCCTTGAGAACATGCAGCACAACAAAATTCACTAGTTTTAAGAATCTTCTGGTTCTTTAGTGAATGTCCATGAGAATTTTCAATAATTCTTCTCATCATGGTTGTTCCCGGATGACCCAATCGGTCGTGCCAAGTTATGAATTCAGATACATCATAATGAGTGGTGGAGTTCTCAGCATCATTTGAAACAAAATTTGTTTCCTTTCCTTTGTTGTTCTTTTTCAAAGATGGCTGGTAAAGATCGACTAGGTGCCTTGGGGTACGACAGGTACGTGACCAATGGCCCTTTCCACCACAGCGGAAACACTTCTCCTCGGTTGATTTATTCTGCCCGATATTCCTTTCTTTGTCCTACTTCTGGTGAGATCCTCTCTTTTGAACATAATTCTTTTTCCTTCCATAATTTTTCTTGTTATTAAAAGCTTGCCATTTACCTCTTCTGGGGTAACGATTTGCCGCATTTACTTCAGGAAATGGCGCGGCGCCAGCTGGGCGCGCTTCATGATTTTTCAATAACAACTCATTGTTGCGTTCGGCAACAAGAAGGTAAGAAATTAACTCAGAATATTTCTTAAACCCTTTCTCTCGATACTGCTGCTGCAGGAGCACATTCGAGGCATGGAAGGTTTATATATATATAATAATATTATATGTTGTAATGTATATATATATATATATATACAAAGATAGAAAGAAGTATTAAAAATAAAGAGAGAGAGAATTGCATATGTTTATTGTTACTATCTCAATATAATAAAGATGATTAGTATTGCTATTAATATTATATGTAAAGAGTAATAGAAAAGAGAATTTAGAATACTGATAAAATAAAAGAAGAGAAAAAATTGTAGTAAAAATATAAAGAGAAGAGTATTTGATTGCAACATAAAGAGAGAAGTGATTTTATTATTACTTGCTTGTGTTGTATCACGTACTGAGGTTTAGCCTCTATTTATACAAGTAAAGAGGCCACCTTATTCCACTGTTATTAAATACAAAGGCTTTGGTAATAATGAACTTCAGTATGGAAAATGTTAGCCACCCATAGTCATTCATTATTGTTCTTATCGTAACAACTTCCAAGTTTTGGGAAAAAAAAAGTTGCTTGTGTATGTGATTATTTCTCCTCTTGTTTGAGTAGTTTTAACTTTTTAAGTTTTAAGCCAATAATCAACAACATTTGTAATACAGTTGGAGTTGACAACGTTTTGCGAGTGAGTTATGTTAGCTTGGCATGTTTCATGCATAATATGATGGTGAATTTTATTATGTAAAAAGAGATTCTTTTTATATGTGTAAAAATTTATTTCACTCTTTTAATAGAACAAATGTCTAGTTTAGAGAGAGTGTAATTAAATCTATAATAAAAAATAAAAGCTAATCTTGATGTAGAGTGTGGATCTCATTGCAGTGAGTGAATTAAAATATTTAATGATGTAGAATTGTTAAACGTATGTTATTAATTATGAATAACAATGATGAGTTGGTTTTTGTTTTTTTTTTTTTTTGGACTTGGTTCTGGG
>NC_029785.2:2458708-2465815 GCF_000816755.2 Arachis ipaensis
AGAAAAATCATGGCTTTAGCTTTATCCTTCTGGGATGCATTATTTTCAGCCTTAATGGTATCTCCAAGATCCATTAATCAAGATGGATTTCAGCATCTAGTATCCATGATAAATAATTGTTTCCAGATATATCAAGAGCATTGAATTCAAGATGAGAGAGCTTCGACATAATGAAAATTTGTTACCTGAGTCTTCCTCAAAATTTGATCAGAGTCTCGTGCTGATAACATGTTGTGAAATAAAAGATATATATATAATAGAGATGTATAAATAGAAGACTCTAGTATTAAAATAATTAGCTCAATAATAATTTATATATATATATATAATAATATTATATGTTGTAATGTATATATATATATATATATACAAAGATAGAAAGAAGTATTAAAAATAAAGAGAGAGAGAATTGCATATGTTTATTGTTACTATCTCAATATAATAAAGATGATTAGTATTGCTATTAATATTATATGTAAAGAGTAATAGAAAAGAGAATTTAGAATACTGATAAAATAAAAGAAGAGAAAAAATTGTAGTAAAAATATAAAGAGAAGAGTATTTGATTGCAACATAAAGAGAGAAGTGATTTTATTATTACTTGCTTGTGTTGTATCACGTACTGAGGTTTAGCCTCTATTTATACAAGTAAAGAGGCCACCTTATTCCACTGTTATTAAATACAAAGGCTTTGGTAATAATGAACTTCAGTATGGAAAATGTTAGCCACCCATAGTCATTCATTATTGTTCTTATCGTAACAACTTCCAAGTTTTGGGAAAAAAAAAGTTGCTTGTGTATGTGATTATTTCTCCTCTTGTTTGAGTAGTTTTAACTTTTTAAGTTTTAAGCCAATAATCAACAACATTTGTAATACAGTTGGAGTTGACAACGTTTTGCGAGTGAGTTATGTTAGCTTGGCATGTTTCATGCATAATATGATGGTGAATTTTATTATGTAAAAAGAGATTCTTTTTATATGTGTAAAAATTTATTTCACTCTTTTAATAGAACAAATGTCTAGTTTAGAGAGAGTGTAATTAAATCTATAATAAAAAATAAAAGCTAATCTTGATGTAGAGTGTGGATCTCATTGCAGTGAGTGAATTAAAATATTTAATGATGTAGAATTGTTAAACGTATGTTATTAATTATGAATAACAATGATGAGTTGGTTTTTTTTTTTTTTTTTTTTTGGACTTGGTTCTGGGCTAGAGAACTGACCCGACCAAACACCCAGAACCCGAATTCGCCAAGCAACCCAACCCTCTAACACCCCGAACCCGACCTAACGAAGCTCCTCTCTTCTTCGTCGATGGCACTGTCTCACCGCTCCGCCTTTGTCATCGCCACATCCGTCAAAAGCTCGGGAACTTGATGCATGGAGCCGATGACGAGGTCAATCATCCTCAACGAAGACACCCGCCCGAAATTGCCGTATTTCTGCCCCGGTACTGCCGTATTCCCCCGGCGTCGCAGACCTGCCTTAATGGCTTTCCTAGTTGTAACCTTGGTTCCGCCTTGAAATTCCTGGTCTCAGGGCCATGACACAGCCGCTGCTGCTCCTCTGCTGCGCAACCTCCTCCAAAGTAGTAAGTCTGTCAGCCTCCCCTGTGTTGACCCTTCTCACTATGTTGAAGGTGCTGTTGCTGATTCTATTAATCGGCCATTGTGGAATCATGGGTTGAGATCGCTCTTCCCCTTTAGCTGCGTGCCTGTGACAGGTTTCTGTTTCCACCCTCCCAGGTAATCTCTCTTCATTTTGGCCTCCTTGAAAGCTGGTTGAAACTGAAACCTGATTGTCTTGATTTCGATTGTATTGATTATGCTGAAGAATTGAGAATCCTGCTTCTGTTATGATTGTATTCCTAACCTGTACAGGTGGAATAATTGACCATTGCCTCTGTAACTGATTTCCCGCTGTCATCGCTGCCAGTTGGTGAGCTAGATTGTTGCCTTCTCGTGGAGTCCAAGTAGCTCCCACATCCGGAGCCTCTTCCAGCAGTAGGAGAATATCTCTGATGATTGCGTCTGCTTTAGCTAAGGGCGTTCTTGCCTTAATCGCTTGAACCAAAGGTAAGCAATCTGTTTCAATTATGCAATTTCTTATCTGTAGATTTTTAATGAGAATTAGAGCCTCTCTATATGCTTGCGCTTCTGCTGCTAAAGCTGATGTTGTCTTGAATGTTGATGTTGTCCCAATGATGATTTTTTCTTGCCAGTCTCTGACCACCGCTGCGGATGCTGCCATGCTAGTTTCCCTGTGAAAAGATGCGTCTGTGTTCACTTTCGTCCTATTGTGTGGCAGAGGCTTCCAGGTAATTCTCCTTCCATCCTTGCATTTTATCTAGAATCTTCTCTTGTATCCACTCCAGCACCTTGTTCTTGGATCTTTCCCATATCGCTGGTAGCCCTAAGTATCTTCCCAGATCTTCCCATGACGCCATTCCGATGATCTCTTCAATGCTCACCCTCCTCTAGATGGATACCTAACTTCCAAAAATTAGACCGGATTTCTCTGTATTAATTCTTTGTCCTGATGCCTCGGTGTATTTGTTTATGATCTGAATTAGTTGATATATCTCTTCTTCTTGCGCACCTGCAAAAATAATACAATCATCATCGAATAATAGGTGAGTTATAACTGGTGCAGTTGGAGCTAATCTTATTCCTGAAATAAGATTATCTCTCAACGCCTTCTCCATGAGAACAGTAAAACTTTTCGCTGCCAAGATAAAGAGATAGGGCAACAGAGGATCTCCCTGTCTAAGCCCTCTTTGAGGATAGATCTTGGTTAATAGTTTTCCATTAATTTTAAATCTATAAGTAGCACTTTTCACGCAGCTCATCATCAACTTCACCCATTTTTCACTAAAACCGAACTTTTCCATGACCTTTTGTAGAAAATTCCATTCCAATCTATCGTATGTCTTATTCATATCCAATTTGATAGCTATGTCATTGCTTCCATAATTTTCTTTCCTGTTTAATTTATGAAACACTTCCTGTACTACTACTATATTGTCTTGTATGAGTCTTCCTTTTATAAAAGCGCTCTGAACCGAAGATATGATAAGATCTAACACTTTCCTTAACCTTTCAACCAAGACCCTTATTACAATCTTATATATAAAATTACAGCAGCTGATGGGTCTGAGATGATTCAGGCTTTCCGGTTGACTCACTTTAGGAATCAAAACAACGGTTGTCTCTCCTAAGTCCTCCGGTAAGTTGCTGTCTTCAAAAATCTGTTTCACCAAACCACACACTTCTTTACTCAGAATATCCCAATGCTTTTGGAAGAAAATTCTGTTTAAACCATCTGGCCCCAGAGCTTTTAAGCTTCTCATACTAAAGACTGCTTCCTTAATGTCCTCATCATTGATCTTTGCCATAAGCTCTTCATTCATCTCTCTAGTGACTCTCATTGGTATCTCTCTTGTGCATTCTTCCAGGTTCCTATCCCCTTCAGAAGTAAACAGCTTAGTAAAATGTATTTCTACTAACCTCATTATGTCTACTTCTCCTTGTATCCAATGTCTTGCCTCATCTTTCAATTTTTCAATTCTATTCCTCATTCTTCTCTGTATGGTTATTGCATGAAAGAAAGCTGTGTTTTTGTCGCTCCATTTTAACCATTTCAACCTTGATCTTTGTCCCCAATATTTTTCTTCTTGTTTCCAAAGATCTGAAATCTGATTCTTCAGCTCTTTCTCCCTTCTTTGATCTCCATCCGTCATATCGCACTCTTGTATTTGTTGTAGCTCACTTTTCTTTTTTTCTATTTCTTTATCTGCTCTTTTAAATTTTCTTCTGCTCCACTCCATCAACTTCCTTTTGCATCTGCTTCTCTTTCTAATAAACTGATTCCAACAATTTATGTTTCCATCATCCTGCTGCCAACTCCTCCTAATAACCTCTTCACACTCTTCATGCTCTGTCCAAAAGGCCTCAAACCTGAATTCTCTTTTTATCTGATCTCGCGGTTGTGTTTCCAAAATTAAGGCACAATGGGTTGAACTAATTGCCAGAGCCGCTTTAAGAATAACATTTTGATGTATATGCAGCCATTTCCAATTTACTAACACCCTATCTAGTCTTTCTCTAGTGATAAAGTTGTTTCTAGGATTGTTGTACCAAGTGTATTTGCTTCCTTTAAGGTCAATATCCATTAAACCATTATCATCTACAAAACTTCTAAAAGTGTCTAAGTAAATTTTTGGTTGTGGATGAATGCCTACCTGATTGCTGCACCATGTATATTTACTTCCTTTAAGATCAATATCCATTAAATCATTATCATCTACAAACCTTCTAAAAGTATATAAATAAATTCTTGGTTGTGGATGAATGCCTACCTTTTCGTCTTGACTTAGAATATCATTGAAGTACCCCAAATAAGCTTGAGGTTCTTCCCAGCACCTATTACTTACCGTAAGCTCCTGCCATAGTTTCCTTCGCTTTTGGAAAACTGGGTTACCATACACAAAAACACCCTGCCATTTCAGAACATTATTTATGTTAATACTAGCTTTAATATAGTTGGCACACCACTTATAAACATCGATATTAGTATTAGATTTCCATAACAGACATAGCCCACCGGACAAGCCCCGGAGTTCTACGCAAAATATCTTGTCAAAATTTAGCCTTCTTCTTATTCTATTCATTTTTTCTTGACTGGCCCTAGTTTCCATTAAAAACACTATAAGCGGCTTTACTTTTTTACATAGATTATACAATTCCGAAATTGTCGGGGCAGCCGCTATTCCCCGACAATTCCAACAAATTATACTCATGGCTGAGGTTGGGGCATGTTAAGGCCCGCCTCCTCAGCCATTTGTATTCCCTTAATCTGACTAGAGACATGCTTAGCTAACTGATACTCCCCTGTGTCCAAGGCAGTGATGCTGGTCCTTCCTTTCTTGGGTTCCCTATCATCTTGCTCCTCCTTCCATTCTGTGTATGTTAGCAGTGGGACCTGTTTGTTCTCTCGTTTCCTTTTCAAGTTCAGCTTTAATTCCAGCTTCTTAGCTAGTCGCGTTTCCTAATCTGTCTGAGCTTCCGTTCCTTTATCTTCTTCTTCATCACTTGCTAACTCTACATAGTAGGCGTTCTCACCTTGCTTGACATGCTGACCCACAAATTCGTGTTCTCCATTCTGAGCTTCCTTGGATAACTTTCTTAAAGTATTCTCCTCCTTTCCATCCTTCAATAGTTCTTGATTTTCCCTTTCATTTGTTCTGGCTTCACACGTTTGTTTGTCCATCATTCTTGCTAGCATAAGTCTCTTTAATTCCTGGCCTATGGTTTCTCTTTCTTTTTTTCCCTGGCCCATCTTCCCATCTTTCATTTTATAGCTGTTCACTTCTTCTTCTTTAGTTATATAATTATTCAGCCCACTTCCTTCAATATTTCTTCCTTGTTGATGTAAATCCCCTGTGTTGGGCCCAAAATTCCTTGTTTGTCCGTTTTCACTTGATTTTTGTGCCTCATACCTTCTTTCTCCCTTCTGGGCCTTTTTGTTATTGGCCCATTCATATTTCCTCTCTCTTATCTCTTTAATTAGGTTGCTGAGCTTATAGGCTGCTCCAAGGTCACATTGCGTATCTCTCTCTTCCTGAAAATCAGGAATTTTTGGTACTTCTTCTACTTGCTCTTCGGCATCTGCCATCTCTTCTTCTCTCCTCATTTGGTTTTTCCGGACGCTTTCCTCCCGGATTTTTTGCTGCAGTGCTCGCTCAGCCCTAATCCTACTCTCCTCAGAGCTTTGTTCCTCACCACTCTCTCTATCAGGGTTTTGTTGCTCACGCGCCTGCTCCTCCCCTTTGTCTCTCCATCCTTGTTGTTCTGAGCTGCCTTCTCCCATGGTTGGACCTTGTCGTCCCTGGCTTACTCCCAATCCCAATGAGTATTTCTTCTTTGTTGGATCCCAGCATGCCATGGCCATTGGATTCTTGCATGTTTTCTTCTCATGCCCCAATATACCATAGTTAAAACAATAGCTATCCGGCAGCCTCTCATACTTGAAAAAGACCCACAATGGTGGCAACTTCTTTCTGTCTAACCAGAATCCTGTAGGTAGAGCCTTGGTGATGTTGATGCTAACCCTGATTCTCATATATGGTCTCCTAAGGACTCCATCTACTTTCGGATCTTCAGCCTCTGTCAAGACTCCTAGCATTTTACCAATAAGAATCTCTGTCTCTTTGTCCATGTAGTCATGTGGAATGCCGTGCACTTGAATCCAAAATTCTATGAAGTCATGATCAACTTCAAAAACTGATTCACCCTCCCTCCATAACCTGAGATTGACCATGTTTCCTTTGACATTCTATGGACCGTTCTGCATGATCTGCAGCCCCTTCTTCATGTCTTTGAAACTGAATAACATCTTCTTCCATCTAATGTCTGTAACTACAACACCTTGAGGGTTTTCCCACATTCCCAGCAAAGTATTTTACATGTTTTGAAGTTTATCTCCTTGTCACTTATTAATTTACCCACCACATTTAGGCATTCTTTCTTATATCCCAATTCTCCAGGCTTGTTGAGCTTGATGACTTTACCTTCGATATTGTTCATGTTGTAGGTTGCTGAAGCCGTGTTGTTGTGTATTCTGGTTTCCCAATGGTATTGGAGGTTCGATTTGAGCAAGGGTTAGGTGAGAAAGTGAATATGGATACTGAAGTAAGATTGAAAATAACTCCCTTTTTTTGGAGAAGAACCCGGAGTTCTTAGAAGACTCTCCTGTTGAGAGAAGAAGAGCTCCCTAGAAGAGAATGTAGCTGAATCAGTTAATTTGAGTTTGTTTTTGTTTTATTTCTTTAATGGAAGTAAGTTTTTAGGCCAAGCCAACTTTTTTTTGTCTGAATTTTTAATATATACATAATTTAGCCACTTATATGATATTTTTTTAATTGATGTCTAATTTCGCTTGATTTATTTTTGCTAATAATTTTTAAATTATTATAATTATTTTACTTTTATCCTTTTAAATCTAAAATAAACCATTTAATTTGTTTTTGACAATTTGACCAAAAATTTTAGACACCAAAATAAATACCTACATAATTATATATAGTTAAATACTAAAATATTTATACG
>NC_029785.2:2466939-2471485 GCF_000816755.2 Arachis ipaensis
TACGTTATTAAATTAATCTTGTATGTATCAAATATAAATTATTGATTAAAACATATTTTCTTTTATTAATTCAAGCGTCGATAATCCTACCTAACGAGAATCACTTTGAGTATTTTTTCGTCAACAACATTCAACATATTACTACCATCATAATTTGTCACGTCCCAACAGCAATCTTCTATCAACGCAAAGATAAAATTTTGACCTAAGCATCACCTGTTAACTGCTTTAAATTTACCTTACACATTAAATTAAATTCCAAATTCAAATAACCATTTTGATCCATGAAACAATAATTTTTACAAATTCAGTTATTCACCATATCTTTATTTTAAAAATAATTTACTAGTAAGTAAAAATTTAAATAATAATTACTTAAATATTTTTGTTCACATCAACCATTGACCTACACATAATTTACGTTATCATTAAATTAACCTACACATAAATGAAATAACAACTAAATTAACATTGTCAAGTATAAAAAATTTGGTCATTAACAATGTATCTATTTTTTAAGTTTTAACCAAAATGTCAATCCTAAACTCTAAACCCCTTATCATTAAATCTTAAAATTCTTAGCAATTCAATTTTAAAATGAAAAATTTAAACCATCTAATTTTAATCTCTAAACAATAAATCACAAATTATAATTCCTTAATCATGAAACATAAACTATTCAATCATAAACTCTAAACCACCCAATCATAAATCCTAAACAATATATTTCTAAACTCTAAATTTTAAAGTTTTTACACTAAAATCTAAATCCTAAAGCATCTTACACTAAACCTTAAATCAAATAACAATAAATTTGAATAACTAAACCATTTTATTCACGAGTTTAAAAATAAATTAAACAACAAAAAGAATTTAAATGACTTTTAATTCAATTTTAATAAGTTAGACTTTATTTAAATATCAGGAATACAAAGTAAATAATTATTTTTTTAGAAATTTTTATAAGACTCATTTTTAAAAGGATCCATTTTTATAACAATACTTATCATTTCATAGTTTTAGAATGAATTAAATATAAAAATTAAAGAAAGAGTTAAAAAAAAAAAACAATAAAATTCACCTAAATGAATCATGAATAAATGATTTCAGATCATATCCGAAAATAGATAATACTCTACTTAATCTCTATATTAACAAATTGAATGTATAAAAGTGGCCATATTTATTTCAAAGGTAAATCACATAAATAAATTGAATGACTTTTAAATTTACATAAATGTCCTACATGCAAACCGATTATATGAATATCTCAATTATATATGATTCGAATTAGTAGGTGTATTAGTTAATCGAATTCATTGGAATCAATTTTTTTATAAAAAAACATTCCAGTGAAAACTATTTCATGTAAATCGAATTTATTGGATTCAATTTATGTAAAACGAAGCTAATAGCTTCGATTCAGTAGGAGCAGCTTCCATGGAGATAAATCGAAACTATAAGAAATCAAACCACACTCAAGGTAAATCAAATTCATGGGTTTCGATTTAATGATTTTGACGAGTGCATTACACATTTTTATAGTGCTCATAACATCTTCTAAGCCATTTACAATAAATTCAAAAAATACTTACAAAAAAATTTTAATCCTTAAAAAATTTGCAATAAATTCATATAACCTCTTTGCATTTTAGACATTCATATAAATTTAGAACTTATTCAGTTTATTTATGTGATTTACCCTCGTCTTAATCCTTTTGGTGACACATACACATATATATACAAGAATCACTCTAAATTAGCATCCATCTAACACATTTTTTTTGTGATTATTTTTTTATCAATAAATTATTTATTATCAAGCATGAATATAACTTGTTAAATAACATGATGCCATTTAGTAAAATACTTATGAAAAAAGCATACATATTTCATTTTTTCGTAAAAATTATAAATTATATTTTGAAATTCTAACAACTATATTAATTAAATAATCATCGATTTAAAATCGTTACAATACAAAAATTTTATCACATACCAAAAAAATTATTATCAAAATAAACCATAAACAAACCAAAATTAAATTCTAAATGCTAAAGCATTTTATTTTTGTGCACTATTATAATTTTTTTATAACATAAATTATTCATCCTATTACAAAAATTAACCTTAACTAATAATAAAATCATAACTAATGGATGATTATAGTCTAAAACATTATTAAGAATAAAATTATTAAGAGTATTAGAATAAAAATAACATGTAAAAATAAACTAAACTAATATTTTCAAAAATACAAAAACACATTTTTCATAACAAAAAAATGTCCAATTTTCATAAAAAAAAATCAATTAACACCTACATCTATATAAAACAAATCAATTAAGACAAAAAAAAAAGGAGGCCACTCAGATAAAGACGCTTAAAACGTCTTTTTTTAAAGATGTTTCCATGTTGTGTTTTAATTGGTTTCTGTATAATTTAAGTAAAATTTTCTTTTAATATTTGATTAAATGTTCTTGTATTTAGTACTTTTTTTTTTTTTTGCACTTCCTCTTAGTTAAGAATATAATCATTATAATTTTTTAGTTATTATTGCTAAGGGTGTTTACAGATGGGATATGGCTGAAATTTCGATCTAATCCGCACTAAACTCATTAGATCAATTCGATATTCGCACTTTTTATGTTTGGATCAGATATCAAATATAACAATAAAATAAAAAATATTAAAAATTTTATTTTTATAAAAAAGGTCAATAATTTTTTTTGTTTACTTTTGTTAACATATTTACTTCTATCTGATTAGAGTGTGGATCCGATTCGATCCAATCCGATCATCTTACATATCAGATCATATCCTCAATACTGTGGATTTATATGGATATGATCTAATCTATGAACACCCCTAACTACTACTATAGGTTCATTGTTGCAAAAGAATGCTTCTTTTATTATAAACCATTATTAGATCTTAATTACCATTAAAACAACTTAATTGTCAACAAAGAGATAATACTTATTGGTCTCTGAAATTATGTTCGTATTTGAATCCATAGTTGTAAAAACCAAACTGGATCGGCTGGTTCGACCGAAAAACTAGTGAACCGGACTAGAACCGAATCCTAGTTCGGTTCGGTTTACTCTTTAGACCGTTTAAGGAATAAAACCGGTGTGAACCGGTAAGAACCGGTACAAACCAGTCTAACCGTTTTTGTTTTAGTCCAAATTAAATATTTTTTATTGTTTCTGGAAAGAAAATCTTTTGAGAAATTTAATAATATGTGATGAGGAACACCGAATAAATTATACAGAAACCAATTAAAACACAACATGAAAACATCTTTAAAAAAAGATGTTTTAGGCGTCTTTATCTGAATGGCCTCCAAAAAAAAAATCAAATAACCCCCAAACACACAAGATATTATGTTTATTATTTTCGTTTTTTATAAATAAATTTCAATTAAGACCCAAATCTAGGAAAAAAAAACTTGAAAATTTATCTCCATTGAAGAAAAAAAATAAAAACTAGCCTATCATTATCATTCATAATTAATAATTAATCACATGTTTAACAATTTTACATCATTAAATATTTTAATTCAGCTACTGCAGTGAGATTCACATCCTGCACCAATATCAGCTTTTATCTTTTACTGTAAATTTAATTGCACTCTTTCTCTACATACTTATTCTACTAGAAGAGTGACAATAAATTTTTATACATATAAAAGAAATCTCTCTTCTACATAATAGAATTCAGATAATGTGATACTACAGTAGATCAAAAAAGAAGAATGCAGATTTTGCTACCATATGGAGTTGTGATGCTAATTGGGTCGGGTATGAGTTTTTTGGTCTAAAACATCTTATATTGTTAGGCCTGGCGAAAACAAAGGAACAAGAATTCTGACCAGAAAAAAATGAACAATAATAATATAGATATGCATATGCGGAATTATAATAAGAACAATAAATTGGTAGGGTATTAGATGCTATGCTACTTCACCCAACGATCAATTTTAAAAATAAAAAAATGTCTGCCTATGTTAATTTTCAATTTAATATTAAATATCCTTGCATTATTTTAAATTAAATAAATTATTCTAAAATATATTAATTTGGATAAAATAAAATTAACCATTTATTAGTTTATCATTATAAAATAGTTAAAAATTAACTAAACAATAATGTCTGCATATATTTTAATTAACTAAACACAATTTAATTTATCATATATTTAAATTATAATATCAAATTTTTTAGAGTATTTATTTTCAAGTCATTTAATTTATACTAAATATTTGTCAATTTTAAATTAATATTCACTAATTTAAAATTTATAACCTAATTTAAAAACAAAAAAATTAAATATACATCACCAAATTTTAAACTCTAGCACTAAATTCTAAATTTTAAATCCTTAAATACTAAACTCTAAACACTAAACCCTCAAAAACATATCCTAAACCCAAATTCCAAATCCAAAATACTCCAATCCTAACCTAATCGTAAACTATAAACCCTAAATTACAAATTCTAAATACTTAATTTAAAATAAAAATACTAAATAAATAACTTTTATA
>NC_029785.2:2471662-2473697 GCF_000816755.2 Arachis ipaensis
CTACAATCCTAAACACATTTTTTTTTGTCAATCCCTGTATATAAGGACTATCCATCTACAAAAACATAGATTCAATTCTAGCCAACAAATAAAAAAACTTCTTATCTTTCTTTTATATTGATCAATAGGACTACACATAACCAACCGTTACCAAAAACATAACGTCCAACATTACCAAAAAGCCCAACATATTATTCATCTTCATTAACTCATAATCTAACACCTCTAATTAATTCACTCTCCTCTGTTCCTTCTAAGTCTCGCGTGTCAAAACCCAGGCGTCAAGCGCTCCAAGGATCCACGCAATCACGCATCTTCCTCATAAACCATTCTTTTCCCAAACTTACAAAGGTTAGGCTAAAGAAGAGAAGGAATTGGGGGATTAGGGTTTCGGTTTCAAGTTTCAGGGAACGATTAACTAAGAAGAGAAGATGATCGAGGTGGTTCTAAACGATCGATTGGGGAAGAAGGTTCGCGTGAAATGCAACGATGACGACACCATCGGAGACCTGAAGAAGCTGGTTGCAGCTCAGACAGGAACGAGGGCCGACAAGATTCGCATCCAGAAGTGGTACACCATCTACAAGGATCATATCACCCTCAAAGATTACGAGATCCACGACGGCATGGGCCTCGAGCTCTACTACAACTAAAATCCCTCTTCAAAGGTCTCTTCTTTCTTCTCTATATTGTTTATTTTAGGGTTCCTCATGATTTTGCGTTTATTTAACAATTGACTTGTTGGAATTTATCTTTGCTGAACATTGTGGATTCATAATTTTGTTCATCACTAGTAAAGGTTATTTCTTTAAGGAATTGCACAATTTATGCGCTCATGTTATTGTTTTTGTGCATGCTGCTTCCTTAAGACTGATCTTATGCTGTTGTTTGTTTCAGGTGCTATTAATGGCGTAAGATAGTATGTGCTGAGAACTGGATAAATGTGTCCAATGTAATTTTTGACTTGTAAAAGAAAAGACTCCTTTGATTGGAATAATGCCCATACCCAATGATATTGGGTTTAATTTGCTGTTGGAACAATCTGTTGTAATTTAACGTGTTTTTGGTCATGAATATGGAATAATTTTTAGGTATCTTTTAAATATTATTCTTTATTTAGTTTTTAAAAAAATAAAAAAATAATAATGTTTTATTTTTTAAATAATCAGTATAAAAAAATAGATATTTAAATTAATTAAATAATAATAAATTTTTAAAAAAATTGATCAATGACTAAATTTAAAAAGATAAGTAGTATTTTTGTTCTAGAACTATCATTGCTTTTAAATTTTGTGCGTTTGGGTTAACGTTTCATTTAACAAAAGTACGTTTTTTTGTATTTTTAAGATTGTCAGATTTGTGGTGTTTAATTTTATTTTTTTGTTGATACCACAAATCCCAAGGTTAGATTTGTGGTTTATAGATTTGTTTATCCGTTAAAAAAAAGTCTTTAGTCCATATAAATTTGAGGCTCAGATTTTTCTATTATCTCAAATCAGATCATAAGTTTTGTTTCAAAACAAAACTGAGCCTCTGATTTATAAATTTTAATTAAAAAAAATTGATCTCTATATCTATAAAAAACACACCATTTTTTCATAATTAAACATAACACATTTTAAATTTTCATAACTAAAAAAATTAGCCCTTTTTGTTTGGCTTTTTCTTTTTTCTTTTTCATCCCCGTTTAGTATCCTCCAATCGGACGGATATTGATATTTTTTACCTTGTTCACTAAAAACACATTTAAACTAATGAATTATTTATATGGAATCCGTTAATATGAATACGTATTGAAATATGTATAATACAATATGACTAATGTAGTTGATTTGTTCAATACGTATAATACAATATGGCCAATGTAGTTGATTTTTAGTGTGCCTTGCAATATTTTTGTTGAAACGAAATGGTATTTTTACAATGTACAAAACGAATTGTGATAATGGTAGAGTTCTTCAATATAATCAACTGGTGTAAAAACAAAAATTATTCTTTAGATCTTTGAAAACTCATTTATCCAGCTAGCTTCATT
>NC_029785.2:2473722-2475358 GCF_000816755.2 Arachis ipaensis
TATCAATTATACATTATGCTTTCCTTTGAAATAAAACAACGGTGAGAGACTTGTCTAATTCACTCTAATTCCGTTAAGTAGCATAACAAGACAGAATCTCATTACATTATAAATATTTGGGTAAGGCTAACTTAGGATGGACAGGGCGAGGACGAGGGCGGAGCGGGGGATGCCTCCCTGCTCTCTATCCGCATCCCCAGATTTGCTTTCTGTTTTTGTCTTTATTTTCTACCGTAGAAGAATATTGCTATCCATCTCTATTCTCCACAGAGTCCTATCCTCTGCAAGAATCCCATTCTCCATCTATCTGATATTTCTAACTAATTATTAATTTTCATATGAATAGAGCTGCAAGTATCTTATACAAAAACAACAAGATTTTATACAAAAAGTCTAAACGACAAGATAGTGACTTCGTTCGAAATGAGGCAGTGGGGGGACGCAACGATGAGTCAGAGGACAAAGCAATGGACGAGGTGGGAGACGCGTGAATAGAGAGGAGAATGGACACGACGACAGAGTTACGAAAAAGAACACCGCAAATAGAGGGCACGACGCAGTGAAGATGATGACACGGTGAGGTGTGACAATGCGGCGAGAAGAGAGAGTGGCGAGGGGTGGTTGTAGAGAGGTTGGATATGAAGTATGGACAGCATTATGGATCTTTGAATTGAAGAAGGGTTATGCAAATGATGATTAGAATAATTCAACTATTAAGGACAATTCAATAAATTTATGAATTTTGGGGATTAATGGGGACGGGATGGGGATCCCCGCTTGGGTCCCCACGCTTGCCTCGGGGGAATTGTGTCCCCCGTCCCCGTCCTCCAATCCCATCCCCGCGAAAAAAATTCTCCACAGTCGAATCCCCATTCGGAGCAGTCTTCGTAGGGATCCCCGCGTCTCGGGAAATTTTGCCATCCCTAGGCTAACTAAACCAGCTTTTCGAAGAGCATGCCATGCATCCTACCATTTATGAGTACTTGTTTCCCGTGTCATCAGGCTTTTAACCATAAAAAATATCTGTATCAACTTGTTTCTTGTAAGTAATTTTTTTTATATTTCTGACTCTTTTGGGTTTTTATATTTTGTCATGGTCTAAACGAACAAGCTGACACAGACCGAGATAGAACGACTATTACGCCAGCGAAGTACTCAGCCGGAACTTGATGGAATTCCTCCATTACTCCATAGTTGCGGATCTAATGTCTTTAAACATCTCCACCCTTTCCTAACTAGCAGCTCATTTTCAATGTGATGGTGCTCCTCCATTATATTGATGCCAACCCAAAGTCTTTAACATCTTCCTTCATCAACCCTTGCCGTCATGTATTCTCTCATTCTGTGTGAAACAACACGGCTCCTTCGATTCATCTCTACCTCGGCCTCTTTTGTTAAAGATGGCATCCCATCTTCAAGACTAAAGGACTATAGTGGCAACATTCTTCAAATAAGTTTGATAAAGCTTCTTTTCATATTGAATTGCTAATTGTGGATGTTGGAAGTGATAAAATTTTAGCAATTGTATGAACATGATTCTTTTGAGTTTGGTATATGAATTTTCAATTCATTTTTTATGCATTATTTATTTCAATTCCAAAATCTAACTGCTTTCTTTTAGATAGACACATTGCTT
>NC_029785.2:2475832-2476865 GCF_000816755.2 Arachis ipaensis
ACGTTATACGTTATGAGCCTTATTTTTAGTTTAAATCAACAAAAGAAAGTTAGATTGAATCTTCACCTTTTATATTTTTAAATTAAATATGAATGGTTAAAAAAATAGAGTAAAATATTTCATTCAAGTACAAAGGAATATGTGATAAGTTTTCTATACTATTATATATATGAGTTATTTGTATAATGTGTACAATGAGTTATATGAGTTACAAAATGAACCTTACCCATAATATTCAGAATGATTTTGGGCTTCACCAAGAATCGAATTATTGATTTCTCGGATCTAAAGATTTAATACCATGTCATGATACTACTCATCCCAGAAGCTTACTCTAATGGAAAAAAATAGCACTAATTGTTATATCTCTAATACTCTCTAAACTTTCATTATTCATATTATACAAATATTTCATTGACTCTTCATATTTTTTCCGTATAGAAATCCAAATCACACTACTGTTTCTTTAAATAATAAATTTCGTTACCTCCATGTTAGTCACGTGACGTTGAAAAGGGAGAGGGAATTTTTCACATTTTTTAAAAGTTTTGTTGGATTTCTATCAAAAGTGTTTTTTTTTTTATAACTTATTAAAAAGAATGTTTGTTTACATTTTTTTTAATTTCCTAAAATTTAATAATTATTAGCCACCAACCCCCCTTCAGTCCTCACCTACCCCCAAACACATACACACACGCTTAGCCACCCTCACCCTCCATTCTTGATTCCTCTCTCTCAATAACTTCCCCATATTCCCTCACTCACACACCACAATCATAAAAAATTTCGAGTAAAATTCTTTTTGGATTTCTAGTTTTTTATAGTTTAAACAATACACATATTAATGATTGAAAAATAATAATTTATTCGTTATCTTTTCTTTTTATTAGACGTATGAATTTCTGTGTGAGAATTTTTGACAAAAAATAATTATGACAAAAAATACCTGTGACATAATTTGTGATCTGCTTTCATCAGTTTTACATTAATAATGACTATTTATTTGTGACTATTTAACTCTTACATAATTATT
>NC_029785.2:2477778-2478629 GCF_000816755.2 Arachis ipaensis
AAGTTTTATCATAAACAGTAATAAAAAATAAGTTAATAAACATGTCACTAGCAAAATATAAAGAGAAAAAATAAATAAAATAAATCACTACTCCAAGTCTCTAACCTCCTATAAATCCCACTCAACCCACCCGCACTCTACTACACCAAACCGAAACATCAAACTCCCATAAAATTACCATTTTGCCACTGACATTCACAATCAACATGGACCTCCTTTTCTTAGAGAAGGTCCTCTTGGCACTCTTCCTCGCCGCCGTCGTCTCCATCGCCGTCTCCAAACTCCGAGGGAGGAAATTCAAGCTCCCGCCGGGACCACTCCCGGTACCGATCTTCGGCAACTGGCTGCAAGTCGGCGACGATCTGAACCACCGGAACCTGACGGAACTGGCGAAGAAATTCGGCGACATCTTCCTCCTCCGCATGGGGCAGCGAAACCTGGTGGTGGTTTCGTCGCCGGAGCTGGCGAAAGAGGTTCTACACACACAAGGCGTTGAATTCGGGTCACGAACCCGAAATGTTGTGTTCGACATCTTCACCGGTAAAGGCCAAGACATGGTCTTCACCGTCTACGGTGAACATTGGCGCAAGATGCGCCGAATCATGACCGTACCATTCTTCACCAATAAGGTTAGATGTTATAACAGATTTACGTTACTGAAATTACTTGAGTTATATGATTTTTACGTTAATCTTCTTTGTTATTAAACAAGAGTAATTAATCCGAAATTAAATGTATATAAGAACATTTTTGTTTTAAAAAAGGTGGAGATTCACCTGCGACTTTCAACATATGCGCTGTTTTGGTTATGAAAAACCGAATAAAATAAGACATTAAAAACAAGTGATAAA
>NC_029785.2:2478688-2480437 GCF_000816755.2 Arachis ipaensis
GGAACTGATTTATATATTAGAATAAAATTTTGAATTAATCTGTCTATTAATTTTTAGAAAAAGTATAGATAAACAATGAAAATATTAAACAATGTAAACAATAGATATATCGGATATTCATTTTATTAGTGTACGGATGGTTATTTTAATATTAAAATTTAGAAGGTTAAATTGAAAATGTAATGTATTTTTATTTGATTGGTAGTTGTTCATATTGTTCGATAAAATCATTGTCCCCTAGCATTTCCCTAATTTTTAATGAGACTTTAAAATCGTTGGAACTAATCTAGGCAATTACTCATAATTTGGACAACACTTTTTATTTTATAACGAACAGGTGGTGCAGCAGTACCGTTATGGATGGGAGGATGAGGCGGCAAAAGTGGTGGAGGATGTTAAGAACAACCCGGAAGCGGCGACAAGCGGGACGGTTCTGCGGCGGAGGCTGCAGCTGATGATGTACAACAATATGTTCAGGATAATGTTCGACAGAAGGTTCGAGAGCGAGAAGGATCCAGTGTTCCAGAAGCTTCGGCTGCTGAACGGAGAAAGGAGTAGGTTGGCTCAGAGCTTTGAGTATAACTACGGTGACTTCATTCCCATTTTGAGGCCATTATTGAGAGGGTACTTGAAAATATGCAAGGAGGTTAAGGACACTAGGTTGAAGCTCTTCAAGGACCATTTCGTTGAGGAGAGAAAGTATGTGTCCTATTTCGTAATTTCCCTTTCTCTTTCATATCCATAATGCACTTTATAAAGTGAAAACTTAAGTGCAGTCAATCTCACGTAAAATTGATTGTTGAGTTAAATAATTTGATTAATTTGACTAAATTTTTATTTAACAGTTGTTAATTATCAATTTTACATAAAGTTGATTCTACATGAACTTTCACCATAAAATATAAACCTAAATCTAAATTAAATAAGACAATTTTGAGTTATTATTTTTTAGTGTTAAAAATTTATATAATTATTTTCACACTCTTGTTATCATTTTGGTTGATTTATCATAATTTTTTAATCAATGAAACTTAATTATAGTGATTTCTTAAATAAAATTAAAAGTAAATTAGTCCTTATTATTTCATTTTTTTTATGTTTAGAAGAATGTTAGAAGATGGATCAATATTTCTTCTTTATATTTGACTTATATATATTTGAGTCAATATTAATAAATTTTTCTATTTTTTCAACTAAAAGTGCTAATTCTATAGTATTCTTTCTAAATATTATTTTAGGTAATGAAATTGTTATAATTATTTCTATTATTTTATTTAAGTAGAATTTTACTATTTAGATTATCATAATTATTGTGGAATTTTAATTATGCTTTTCTTTTCCTTTTAATTTACTACATGTGCATGTCAATGATGAGTAATAATGTTTTTAGTACTAGGATTCAAAAAGTGCTGTGGATTATTATTTATTATGATTTTGGAATTAACAACAGGAAACTAGAGAGCACAAAGAGAACCCACAACGAAGGCCTAAAGTGCGCAATGGATCACATTTTGGATGCACAGAAAAAAGGCGAAATCAATGAGGACAACGTTCTTTACATTGTTGAGAATATTAACGTTGCTGGTAATAATAATCAACTTTCCTTTTTCTTTTTTTAATTTTTGCAAATTATTATGTTAAGTGTACACTAAAATCAATTATCAAAATTAATTATTAATATAAAATATATATTAAAATATAAATATACATTAAAAATAAATTAATTTATACATGTATTTATATACAAAT
>NC_029785.2:2481787-2496667 GCF_000816755.2 Arachis ipaensis
TACCTAATCACGTTTATATAAAGTAACGGTAGACGGTAGGTAAAATGATCAGAACAATAATTATTAGGAGTGTTTTGTTTTCTGTATCTAAGATTTAAACATGTAATGAACATGGGATGCACAACTTTTTCTTACCTACCTAATCACGTTTATATAAAGTTAATCAGAACGGTAGGTAAAATGATCAGAACAATAATTATTAGGAGTGTTTTGTTTTCTGTATCTAAGATTTAAACATGTAATGAACAAGGTTTTTGGGATGCACATGCATGTGACCATGGTAATTTTTTTTGGTCCCACTTGACCATATTAGCACGTTCGGGAATAATTTTATTTTAATATTAAGCTTTGAATTTAATTTTTAATATATTTAATTTAGAAGAAAAATTATTACAAATATCTAATTATAGTATTTTTTAGAGAATGTATTGATAAAAAAAACTTATCTTTCAGGCTAACCTACAATTCATTGAAATTTTTTTTTCTTGTTGTACAATTATTTGAAAAAGCAACTCTGACTTCAAATATTGGTGACCATATATATACTATAAAACTATGAAAGTGATCATTTAGTTGGTCTACCTACCTCCACCATAGTGGAAAAATATTTTCTATTTTTGTTTGTGATTATTATTATTTTTTTTTGTTCATTTAGCATTCTCATCACTACCAACCCCCTAGTGCACATTAAAACAAATGTCCAACATTTTTTAAAAGCAATTAATTATGGTGTATATGTTTCATTTTTTTGGGTGGAGTTAGGGGTGAACGCGGATCGGATATGGCTAAAATTTTGATCCGATTCGCACTAAAATTATTGGATCGGATCGGATTCAATATCCGCAATTTTTTTAGTTTGGATCCAATCCGATTCACACATTTGCAGATCGGATCGGATATCGGATATCGGATATATCCGCAAAATACAAAAATATTTTTAAAAGCTTATTTTTATTAAAAAATATCAATAAAATTTATTTTTTCTATTTTTTTTAAATATGTTTACTCTTAAAATAATATTAAACATACTTTTCTTAAATAATAAATTAAAATAATATAACATATATGATAATTATTAGTTGAAATAAAACATAAAAAGAATATTTACTTATTTATTTCTTTATTTTTGCGGATATGCGGATACCAACACAAAATCCGCAATTCGATCCGATTAGTGTGCGGATCTGATCCGATAGCCTTGCAAATCGGATCCATATTCGCAATATTCGAATCGAATTCGAATAAACACCGTGAATATGCAGATCGGATCCGATCCATAAATACCCCTAAATGGGGTGGTAGCTAGGTTTTGATCTATAATTAGAGTTAATCTTAGGGTTTGATTAGAATACACGTGATGTTTTGGGACTAATGTATAAAACTAAAGAATTTAGGGAGCTAATTTTGAAATTTAAGGATCTAGATGTAGTAGTAGTAGTAGTAATAATGAAAGTTGAGTTGATATTCAAATATATTTATTTTTATATAAAGTTAATAATTAAAAATTATTAAATAATCAACTTTTTATAAAAACAATGCATGAGTTTCCACCGACAATATAATTTGGGATACACAATTGGGCATTTTAGTATTTGTTTGTATGTTATTTGGTGCAATTGTTGGTCATATTTTGCAATGCATTGTTGTGATGTTGATTGTGATCACTTGTATTTATGCCATTTTTATTAATGAAATTCAATTCTTATATATTTCTAACTAAAAACTTTTTTTTTTTTTGGTTTTGAAACAGCAATAGAGACAACACTATGGTCAATTGAGTGGGGAATAGCTGAGCTAGTGAACCACCCAGAAATCCAAAAGAAAGTAAGAGATGAAATTGATAGAGTTTTAGGAGCAGGACACCAAATAACTGAGCCAGACACACACAAACTCCCATACCTTCAAGCAGTGATCAAGGAAACACTAAGGCTAAGAATGGCAATTCCACTCCTTGTTCCACACATGAACCTCCATGATGCAAAGCTTGGTGGCTATGATATCCCTGCTGAGAGCAAGATCTTGGTCAATGCATGGTGGCTTGCTAACAACCCTGCTAAGTGGAACAACCCTCAAGAGTTTAGGCCTGAGAGGTTCTTGGAAGAAGAGTCCAAGGTTGAAGCTAACGGAAATGATTTCAGGTAATTTTTTCTACTACCTATAACCCTAAATTACCATCTTACCATCTCATATCAATACTAGTATATATTTTAGAAAGAGTTTTAAGTGTACCGAGAATACCGGTGTTCTAATTATTTTAACCGTTGATCTAAATTTTAAAAAATATATATAATATAGAAAGAGTTTCAAGTGTATCGAAAATATCAGTGTTTCAGTTGTTTTAACTGTTGATCTGAATTATAAAAAATATATAATATATATTAATTAAAATCAACGGTTAAAACAAATGCAATACCGGTATTCTCGGTATACTTGAAATTTTTCTTATAATATATATTAATTAAAATCAACGATTAAAACAATTGGAACACCGGTATTTCCGGTTCACTTAAAATTTTTTCTATATTTTAATGCTGCATTTATATTTGTTAGGATTTAATTTGTTTCAATGTTTTACTCAATTGTTTATACTCTATTTTTTTATACCACTACAAGTTTTTTTCTTTAAATAATATTTCAAATAAGTTCTTTAAGAAACTTTTAGTCAAATTAGTAATTTAGTTCCAATCCAATAGTTAAGCAAATGAGTAAATATCTTTTTTGATTACTGATTATTTATCTAAAGGACAAAACGCTCGTTTATTATTTAAAAATCTCTAAACGGTCTCCAACAATAAAAAAAATTAGTATAAGTAGATCTTATTACGAGTCTAAATGACTCTTAACACATCAGTAGATTATTATTTACAGAGACTATTTAGATAAATTATTTTAATAATTAGAGACAGAATAAGAATTTTTGAATTACAACAAACAAAATAATTAGAGATAAAAAATAATATTTATTCTAAACAAATTAATCTCTACATCAAATTCTCCGTCACATATAAGATCTAGTTCAAAAATCATAAATTTTTTTAGAAAAAAAGGAGACCTTATTAGTTTATAAGTCAATAATGATTTGACTAAACTTCTGTCGCACTACAAATTTTTGGTTTAATTACTCCATTGGTCTCTATAGTTTCGCAAAATTTTCAATTAGATTCTTATACTTTTTTTTCTTTTAATAGAGTCCTTGCACCAAATTAATTTTTTTAAATTGGGTCCCTACACTTTTTTTTCTTTTATTTAGGTCTTTGTACCAATTTTTATTAGTTGGATCCCTGTAAAATTAAGCCAATTACTACTAAAAAAGACTTAATTAAAAAAAAATTTTTGGTGCAGGACCCAATTAATAAAAAAAAAATATAAAGATCTAATTGAAAATTTCACAAAACTATAGGACCAACATAGTAATTAAAACAAAATGTTTTAATCTTGTGCACGAACTTTCATTTAGGATAAAATAATCATATTTAATTATGTATTGTATTGTATTTAATACTCGTATTTGTGTATATACAAAAATACAGGTACCTACCCTTTGGTGTGGGGAGAAGGAGTTGCCCGGGGATCATTCTTGCATTGCCTATACTTGGCATCACATTGGGACGTTTGGTGCAAAACTTTGAGCTTTTACCTCCACCTGGACAGTCCAAGCTTGACACCACTGAGAAAGGAGGGCAGTTTAGTCTTCACATTCTCAAGCATTCCACCATTGTTGCCAAGCCCAGATCATTTTGATTCCTGTTAGTTTCTTTGTATTCTTTTAATGATCCAACTTATTCATGTATTACACTGATCGGTTTGTTTGAAAAATGGGGATATGTTGTTAATTTGTTATATATAAGGGTGTATTGTTATTCTTTGCACCTCTTATTGTAAATCATGAGCTTCAAATGATGATTTTCCACTTAGGAGTGTTAGAGGGCCATCACTTTTGTTAAATTCTGGCCAGCACTTAATCATAAAAAAAAAATTGAATAATTCTACATCTTTAAATGCAATCTCACACTATTAAAAACATCATTGATGACTAAAAACTACAAAATCTGCTGGCCTCTAGACTTTCTCTTTTCAACTAAAGGTTCTTTTCTACTACAACCCAGCTATAATGGGAATCGAACCTTGGTTCTTGACGTGGCTACTTACAACTACAAGACAAAGCATGTTTGGCACTCATACACTGTTTGAGCCACAATTTCTACCCATTCTAAATATCTTTGACATTTTGCGTACGATTTTTTTTATGAGTAAATGGTAAAATTAGTTTTTGATAAATTATTCGTTCTTCAAATTATTTATTAAATTTTTTTTAATTAAATTTATCTTTTAAAAATTTTAAATTAGTTATAGTAATCTTTTTCTAATTTTTGTTGTTGATAGTGTCAAAATTTATTAATGTGACACATTAAGTGACACCGTAACACATACTTAAGAATTTTAATTGACTATTAACATAATAAATTCATAAAATTAGATCAAATTAAAATTTAAATGAGAAGAGAACTTGAGGCATTAAAATTTCTCAATTCAGGATTAATTTGATCTAATTTTATAAATAAATCATGTTATTGTCAATTAAAACTATTAGGTGTGTATTATAATGTTACTTAACGTACCATATTAACAAATTCTGACGTTGTTAACGATGAAAGTAACTAAAGGACTAACATGACCAATTTAAAATATTTAAAGAACGAATTTAATTAAAAAAAATTTTGAATACCAATTTAGAGAATAAATAATAATTTGACCATTTACTATTCATTTAAAAAAAATGTTAAAAAATATTAATAACTAAAAATATTAAATTTTGATGTCTTCTAGTATATTTTTTTTAAATACAGACCAATTCGTGTGTACTACATTGGTATTGATGTCTCATTTTGCAAGAGGAAATAGTTTTAGAACTGCCCAACTTCCAAGCACAAAAGATACGTTAGACCAGCCCAATTCGTGATTGTCGTTTGAGAAATGAAACCATTTCACGGGCCTAGTGTGTGAAATGGCCCATTTTGTGTGTGATAACTGATCCCTCATGCGAAATGGGTGATGTCCATTTTTAGCCACCTTTCAGCCCATGCATATGTCAAGAATAAATATACTTTTTATTTATTTTTATTAAAAGAAAAACGATCTAGTGTTATAACTCGAATTTTTTATTTTTAATATTGGGCCTAGGTTGGTATAATCTACTGAAATGCCTAAAAATATGTGTTTAACGCCGTTGTGGGGGATCACTGACTGCTACAGAAAACGTCATCGCCGTTTTCTCAACCTTGTCACTTTCATCTTCAACAAAACGTCGGTGACGTTTTGTATGTGCATAATTAACACGTGGATGAAAAGTTCTCCCTCATTCCGGCGTGAAAATTTTTAACTTTAGTAATCCATTCTCTTTTCTATTTTTTCCATCTTCTCTTCTCAGTTCCACTACAAAATAGCTAGCTTTCATCCTTATCAAACTTACCCCACCAAAAATTATTTTTTTAAGAAATTTTTTTACTTTATAATTGATTTATAACTTTATTAATTTAAAAAACAGAATTAAAAAATAATTAGTTAATAATTTTCAGAAATTTTTTTAACTTACGTAAAAATTAGTTTCAGCAATTATTAATTTATATTTTAGTTTTGCTTGAAATATTTAATTAAAGAACAATGTTAGGGAACCAAAACGGTATTAGCAAAAAATCAGCCAAATACTTTTTGGTGAATTCAAAATCTCTACAAGTTAATATATATGGATGTTTTTTCTGCTAAGTATCAGAATGTTTCTTTTTCATACTAAATTGATGTTCTTTTATATATTTTTAAAATTTTTTTGTATTGCAAATGTGAATGTCTCTATTTTTTTAAGAATTTCATATTTTTTTTTAAATTTTATAGCTATTTAATTATTTTTATTAAAATATAACTGAATATTTCTTTTGTTAAGTATTAGGATATTTTTTTTCATATTAAATAAATGTTTTTTTTATATTTCTGTAATTGTGTAGTTTGCAGTCTCTTTAATCATCAAAACGACACCTAATATTTTTGTGGGTATATTGGGTGTGGCCTTCACGAGGAAGCAGTTGGTTTATTTAGAGAGTTGTTAGAGGTGGGCGTGAAGCCGGATAATTTCACTCTTGTTCGGATTTTGTATTCGTGTTCTCAGTTAGGGGACTTGGCCAGTGGACAGTGAATTGATAAGTATATAACTGAGAGTGGTTTCCATAGGAATGTGTTTGTGTTGACTTCTTTGGTTGACATGTATGCCAAGTGCGGGAGCATGGAGAAGGCGCGGCAGGTTTTTGATGGAATGGTTGAGAGGGATATTGTTTGTTGGAGTGCCATGGCTTTTTCGGCTGTCTCCCGCCCTCGAAATCGCTCCCGCCTTAGGGATCGAGCTCAAGTTCAACTCCAACTGCAACGGCGGCTTCGATAACACATCTGATTCACGAAAGGGAAGCGGTTCTTGTCGACGGTGGCGAATCCGACGAGCCAGATGTCGGTAATAGAAGAGGAGTGGGTCGTGGTGGGGAGGCGGAGAGGGCCTGACGGTGAGAGAGAGAGGTCTGTGTGTGTGATTGTTGGAGGTGGGTAGGTTAACGTGAGAGAGAAGATGAAGCTTTTTATAGGTTTTAATTAGGTTTACTTAATCAAATTTAAATTTTTTAAATTTTGAATTTAAAAAATTTAAAATTAATTATTAATATAAATTAATGTGATTTTGTTTAGTTTTTGGCCGGTAACCTTTTGGTTCCATATACTTTTCCATTCTAATACAGAATTTAAAAAAAGGAAGATGGGAAAACGTGACATCATACGTGCTGAAGATCATATTGTAAAATATCTTCGACATCCTGTATATGTAAATAATTTTTATGTTTACTGTAGTAGTTAATAATTAGTAGTTTATTTAGTAATAATCAATTATTAGAATATGTAGTGATTTAGTAAGTGTTGAATATAATAGTAGTCATGAACTGGTTATAGTAATTTACTATTAATGATTAATTTTTGTTTTCAGGGTTCAAAAAATTTGCACATGAGACACTTACACCAAAAAGAACTTCTATTGATTCAGTTAGGAGTGTCCATAGAGGGATTGGATGTCGCCAAAGTCCGGCACGAATTTCTATGTCAGAGAGTGACGAGGCGGAGAATGAGGATGCAGTTGATGAGACTCCTGGAGGTGAGGATATGGTTGATGAGACTCTTGCAGATGAGGATGAGGTTGATCAACCTGGTACAGGTGATGATGTTGTGGGTGACGATTCTGGTTCAGGTAATTTAATTGTTATTGTTGACTAGAATTGTATTTATCATTGATCTATATCAGTATTTGTGTTGGCGTGTATTGAGCATGACTATATTTGTGTTATCCTATAGATGTCCAAGGTAAAAGTAAAGGTTACAACCTTAGGGTTGATCCGGCCCGTAAGAGTCGATCTAGATGGAGCCCGTTATTGATCAAGAAGAGGGTAAAAAAGGGATGCTCTAAGGTGGCCGAAACCGTTAAGAAAAGTATATTTAAATGAGTTAGCTCGGTTGTTTATGGTTTAGGGTCAGAGAATGTAATTTTATGTTATTGTTTTAATTCAGTACCCATTGTGTTATTTTATTTAATTATTTTATTTAATTCTCTAATCAAAGCAAACTTGTAAATTAGCTTAAGCAAAGTAAGTGTCACATGACTCAATACAAACATAAGGTTAGATAAAGTGTTGGATGCACCTCAAATGACAAACTACAATTGAACATAATACAACATATAATGACAGAAATGACTAAGATCACAAACTACAACTGAATATCATACTAAATAAGATGTTGGAAACAACTAAGGTCATAGACTACGAATTTGGAGCTAATCCACTAGCACTGATTTCACCATGGCGCGGGCATCTGCTTCGGCTATGACCCTCACTGCCACAAAGCCTACAACGCCTAGGACCACGTAGGTCACAAATATCCATCTCATTCAAGAAGCAAGTTTTCTTAGGATGACCTTTGGTCACTCGCTTGAGGTGGGGATTGGGTACGAGTCTTGGTCCTTGATGCACAGGCCATATTGTTGGGTTTCCTATTGGCCTGAATCGGGTCTTGTATACCTTTCGGATCTCACCCATCGTATAAACCTCGTGCACATACTGTTTCCAATCTAGGCACTGGTTTGCACAACAGGAAAATACATGGCGACATAGAATTCGATCCACCTGAAACTCACCACAATCACAATGCCGAAGGCGCAAGTTTACTGCAAACTCCAACCCACTTGGCATCTTGCGCACTTCAAAAACCTCGTTCTGCCTATCAAATATGTTAACTTGGATGTTTCCCGCTGAACACTGATTTGACAGAATTTTCTAAGTTGCATATTCAGAGAATAGTTGTCCTACACTTATACGAGCCTCAGGCTCAGCTCTCTTCCTTGTGAACAATGCATTTAGCCTGTAAAAAGTTGCCTTAACAAGGGCTGTAACCGGAAGATTGTGTGCCCCTTTCAATACTCCATTAATGCACTCCACTAGGTTAGTTGTCATATGGCCCCAACGATGTCCACCATCATATGCCAAGGCATACTGCTATCGAGGGATCCGGTCTAACCACTGCTTGTAAGCCTCCTCCCGCTCACATAATCTCTGGAAACCCATATCGAATTCACGCATTATTCTAGAATAGCCAATGTTGACAATTAGCCTCTGCAGGAGTGGTGCCTTAAAGCTCCTCAAAAAGTTGGATGTTATATGTCGGATGCAAAACATGTGAATAGCTCTTGGATATTCCCATGCTCCATTACTACGACCCACAGCTGAGAAGATTGACTCGTGTCGATCAGAGATAAGGGCAACACCATCCCGATTAACTACTTGTGTTCGCAAATGACTAAGAAAAAAGTGCCAGGTATCGGCAGTCTCACCTTCAACTATGGCAAATGCAAGAGGCACGATATTTCCATTGCCATCTTGTGATACTGCAACTAAAAGAGCTCCTTTATACTTTCCATACAAATGTGTGCCGTCAATCTGAACCACTGGCTTGCAACTTCTGAATGCTTTAATGCATGGGTAGAAAGTCCAGAAGACTTGTGTTAGAATCCGGAGATCTTCAACTAACTCATCCCCTCGATAGCCATATGCAGTTTCATACTCAACAGCTACTGATAGTTCTTTTGCAACCATTGCTTCAAACCATGTGGGCAAAGCTTCATATGAAGATTCCCACCCACCAAATATTTTCTCCACTGTCTTTTGCTTGGCCAACCATGCTTTGCGATAACTTATCGTGTAGTTGAACTTCAATTGTACTTCAGCAATGACAGATTTCACCTTTATGGATGGATTAGCTTCAACTAATGGCTCTATTGCTTCTGCAATTGTTTCAGAATCCAGTTTAGCATGATCTTGAGATATGGTACTTCTGGTGCACGTGTGACTACCATTGTACCTCCTTATCACCCAACAATACTGTCTTTTCATAAGACTAACTCTGATAAGCCAATCACAACTTGTTCCGTACTGTATGCATTTAGCATAGAATATTGTTGGTTCCGATTCATATACCCTGTAATCGAGCTCTTCGAATGGTATACTCTTTAACTGATGCAATAACAACCTCTCTAGAGTTATACTCCATTCCAACGGCAAATTCACCGGCAGCTACAACAGCTGGGGCTACACCAATAATAAAACAAAAATAAATCTAAATAATATTCTATTAATAATAATAATGAGAACAATAAATAGTAATAACAATTTAAAAAATAAAAATAATACTAACATAAAAGCAAAACAAATAATAATATTACTAATATTAAAAAAGTAAATAACAACAACAACAACAAAATTACCTGTATTGACGTATTCAGGAAATTCTGGTGCATGCATAGCATCAAGATTCAAAGCATGTATAAAAGATGACTCTCCATATGGATGTTGTCCGGTTAGTGCATTTGCAACATCAGCCACATCTCTTTCAACCATTATCTCATCTTCCTCTACATCTTCAGTTGGACCAACAACTTCATAATTACCTTCAAACTCTTCATCACTTTCAGTATTATAACCCACCCAGTCTATGTTGGGTTCTGGAAAGTCAACATTATCGATTTCTTCGAACTCAACATACAACTCGATAAGTGAGGCCTGTGCTCTAGTTTGATGATAGGTAAAAAATATTCTTTGCATACTAGCTTCATCAATCACATGCATTCTTTAAAATTGGCCGAAACCACCAAATACTAGCACTGGCTGCCTATACAGAATATTTATGACTCTTTTTTGCACTTGATGATCTACACTTTGAGAAAGTATACTCTTAAGTTCTTCATATGTTATTGAAAGAGGAACAACAATAACACATGGATTCTCACATAAAAACACACACCTTCATGTGTATGAGATAAAATTTGACCATTGTAATATATTTTTAAATTAATATAACCCTCCATTTTATACACTAATCACACTCACTCACAAATTTTTTTCACTCTCTCAAACTGAGAACATTTTGTAGAACAAAACTCTTGTTACTTCATTTAAACTTTAGTCTCATACTCAATTTTTATGTTTTAACACAATCCAGAACTTCTTTTATAGTTACTTTTATATTTTTTTATTTCCCCCAGCACAAAACGGCGCTGACGTTTTTACAAAACGTCACTAACGTTTTTACTTTTTTAGCAATACGTCAACGACATTTTGACCAAAAATATTTTAAAAATATATCTTCTAGCAAAACGTCACTGACGTTTTCTTTTATGACAATTAAAAAATAAATCCATATACAATATGTTGCTGACGTTTTGCCTATAATAAAATAAAAAAATTCACACAATACGTCGCTAACGTTTTCTTCATGCAAAATTTCAAAAAAAATTTATTCAATTTGTCGACGCTGTTTTGCTTTGTTTATTAAAAAAAAAGTCACCCTCCCACAAAACGTTAAAAACGTTTTGTTTCTTTCAAAAATTTGAAGCAGGCCCAACTCCTGTTATTTTTTATTAGGATTTTTTTTGTATATAAAATAAAATAATTAATTATTTTTCTATAAAAGATTTTTCAACTTTATTTTTAAGGATATGATTTTTTTTTTGGAATAACAGCAAGTTCACCGAACCCCCGGCAAACTTTATAATTTTTAGTGGGCTTGTTCCACCAGCGATAGCTGAGGCGGAGGCCTCAGCGGCGGTTCTATGTCCACTGCTTTGCTTCGCTATCGTCGAGTGGCATCAGGTGGATCGGGTAGTATGTCAGTTTGGTGGCCTGCAGCCCATTTCGACTAGGCCACTAAACATTGACGACATGCACAGACTTGATGGGGGTACGGCAAATTTGCTGTTATTCCAAAAAAAATCGTATCCTTGAAAATAAAACTGAAAAATCTTTTTTGAAAAAATAATTAATTATTTTATTTTATATACGAAAAAAATCCTTTTTTATTGTGTCCAATTATTGATGTAATAAATAAAAATTTTATAATCCAATCATAACCAAGGATTAATCTGTTGTGGATCTGAACTTTATTTAAGGGTTTGTCGTTTGGCAATGGGTTACTGCATGTATAAGGCGGAATTCGAACACGTAACACTTATTTAAATAACGCATGAACTGACCACTCGACTAATCCAAATTGATTTACAAGGGAAGTATCTACCATTCTAATATTTAATCTGCTACAAAGTCGCTGATTAAGTATTGTTGACTAGTAATATTTTAATTCCATGAAAAAGAATAAACTACTAATTTCGCCATCCAATTATCAAAATGCCGTAAAAAGTTACCATTATTTTTTAACAAAAATACCTTGTAAATATTTAAAAACATTACAAAAATGTCCCAACCTAAAAGAAATAGGGTGCTTAATATATGTAGTTGCTACAAACCAAGTTCATAACTTTAATGGTTTATATCCCCGATTTCATAAGTTTAACCGTTTAACTAAGTAGTGATGAATGAAACTGAAAACTGCAGGTGTTATAGAAGTGTGGATTAAAAATTAAAAGAGTAATAATTAAAAAGATAAAAATAAGCCATGCTCATCCATCGATTTAGAATTAAGAAGACCATATATGTTAATATCAATGTTTTTTGGTTACTTTGTATAAAGCATATGATGATATCTTAATATTATGGAAGTGAATTAGTTACAAGGGTAACAATTTTACATTGGTTCTCATAGTTGATTCATCACAATTGTATGTTCTTGGAACTTGTTCTATATTATTTTTCCCATTTTACATATATGCGTTCAAAGTGTTTGATGATTTGTTTGTGTGTGGACAATAAATATGTCTATTTTGGATCTATTTCAACGACTTTAGTTCTCGTGTATATTTCAATCTGGATCTTTTTTGTATTTATTTTCAATATTTTCAAACAAATAGAACTTTTTTAGAATACACATTGACCAAATGTGATGGTAAAAACTAGAAATTAAAGACCAATAAAACTTCACTAGTCTTTTTAAAAGTGAATTCATAATCTTTGCAGTAAAAATACAAAAAGAGAGGACGAAGTGGTATACTTTGCTAAAAGAATTAAAGAGGACAAAGTGGTATACTTTGCTAAAAGAATTAAAATTTGTATTTTTCTAGAAGAGGAAGCTTATAAGCTGAGGTTTTTTGTGGACCAACCTGCCTTTACGGATCTTCATTGGATATACTTCAATTTCTTCTTGTGCTTGTATTGTTAGAAAATTTACCTATGAGTAGTATTAGTGTGCGGTGCTTAAGTTATGGATTTCAAAGGATTATAATGTGTGTTGTAAGATCAAAGCATATTGTGCTTCTACTAAAGTTTTGTTATTGAAATTCTTTTTGCAAGGAATGTTTGTGCCCGTTATCAAAGAATTAGACAGTGATGAACAGCAGCAGAAATGGTTGCCTTTGACTTATAAGATACAAATAATTGGTTGCTATGCACAAACAGAACTTGGTCATGGATCCAATATTCAAGAGCTTGAGACAACTGCAACTTTTGACCAAATATTACTTTTGAATTTTTTTTTTGTTATTTGACATTGTATTTGTACAATGAATCATGACAAACAATAACTAAGAGTTTTATTTGTATAATTTTAGAGAATACACAATTGTATGAATTGAAAATTGAATGGAAAGTAATTTTTTAAAATTTATTTTGGCTTGCTGTTTGTTTTCAGCAATGAGTATTTGGAATATATTTTGTTTGCCTTGCACAAATATGTAAGTGCAGGAATTAAGAACTCAAGCTGTAAATATCATGTATGAAATCAACACAGGAAGTGCATTATTTTGAAAAGCAAAATTCGATTCAAATTTTGCAGAAGTGCACAATTTTGTTGTGCAAAATTACATTGCACAATTAAAATTCAACCATACTTAAGTGCAGAAAATTAACATAGATTATGCAAAATTTAATATTTTGAAGGAATGCACAATTTTAAGTGCACAATTGCACAATACAATTGAAATTCACCCGATGGATAACTTAGTTGCATAATAATAGAAAATCAACAGAGAAAAGAGTTGCAATGTAGCAAGTGCACTTTACTTGTATAGCATAACAAAAAAACAACATATCACTAAGAAGTCTAATAAGTTTATCAACATACCCTTGTCGTGCGGGCTTTTTTGCTTCTCCCTTCCTCGCCAAAGTTGGTTGTGGCCCCTTCTCTGCTCCCTGTCAGTCTTGTCGTCGTTGCCTATCTGCTCCACACTGTGACTCACCGTCGTTGTTTCTCTGTTTCACATTACCGAAGCTCCCAATTTGAATTTCTTTGTCTCTTTGCTCTCTGGCTCTATGCTGTCTTTTCCTCCCTTTCTCTGCCAATTCAGATAACGTAAAATCTCTCCTTTATCCTTTTCAATAATGTTCAATTTGTTGTAATTGTATTATATTATCTTTTTCTTCTTTGTTTTGTTCTGAATATACATATAATATATTATTGATGATTCTGCTGAGTTCTGATATTGATTTTTGCTGAGATTAATATTGAATTAATTATGATGAGATTGAGTTATAAATTCAACCTCTTTTACTTGTTATTTTGGTAAATTGTTATGTGGCGTCGCATCTCATCTCCTTCGTCAAGTTCTTCTGCCGCGCTCCAGCCTTCTTCCTTGAGTTAATTTCTTTGGTTATTCTTATTTTTTTGAGTTAAATTCTTTGATTGTTTATTGTTGTTAATAGGAAGAATTGTTGACTGTTATTTTTGTTGAGTTAATTATTATTGATTTTTGTCAAATTTCAGAGTTAATTTTGTATTATTGATCTAAATTTTTTATTTTGAGTTAATTTTTGCAAGTTTTTTAGATATTATCATCTATTAGGGATTTTGTGAGCCTCTTAATAGTGTTATAATAAACCTTTCTTAATATTCGAGTGATACACAATTATTGAAATTGTTGCTTCTTAACTTTGTTGAACTTGTGATTGACTAAGATTAAATTTTATTTGTGTTCCTTCTTGTTCTGAAGCACAATAAATCTGTATTTTAAGGCTTTAACATTTTGACTTTGTAAACAACTTTCATGAAATATTGTGTTGCAAGTTAGTTTTTGCTCTTTCATATTACTTTGTTATTTATTTTGTTATTTTTAATAGTTTTGAGTTGCTGGAATTTGATTCTGATTTGGAGTAGCTATTTTTTTTATTTTTGTTAATTTTTATTTATTTTGTTGATGATTACTTGATTATTAGAAGTTATTGTTGAAATTTTTTATTTTAAATTTTCATTACTGATGTGATGAGTATTGTTGCTGATTATTTGATTAGAATTTAGAAATTAATGAGCATTTTTTTATTTTGTGAATTTTTAATGATTAAATATGAACAAGATATTATATAAAATGGTAAAATTTTGAATTGTATTAGTTAAAAAAATATTAAATTTGAATATTTGAAACTGTAT
>NC_029785.2:2496692-2507008 GCF_000816755.2 Arachis ipaensis
AACGAGGTAGTAGAAGAAGCGCACTCTCACACTTTTAAAACTTGAAAGAAACACACACTTTCTCACACTTTTAAAACTTGAATAAGAATAAATAGGAGTCGTGAGTACCCATATAATAATAGTCACAATAATAATAATGACAAAAATAATAATAATAATAGTACTGATAATAATAATAATAATAATCATGGGCCGACAATATAATAATGAAAATCAATAATAATAATAATAATAATAATACCGGTATATAAAGGAGAAAAAAGAGAAAAGGAGAAAAAAAAAGAGACACGCATCACACATGCATTGGCTTGAAGAACGGTATACCTGTAAAATGTAAGTTCCGTTTTGGCACAAAACGCAGGTTCTGTTATAGTATATCAAATCAAATTTTACAATTTATCATCTAATAATAAAAAAATATAGAATAAAAGATAAATAGGTCTCTGACTTTTTTAAACGCGGATATTTTTGTCTCTCAGAATCGAAAAATACATTTAAATCCCTCACATTATAAAACGCTTGACAATTATACCCTTCCGTCGAATTGGGGCTCAAAACGGCAATGGAAAATGCTGACTTGGAGGGGTGGAGACTGAGCTGTCTGTTTTGGTTGATGATGTGGATGGGAACAAATTATTAATGGACAAGTTGATCCTTATGCTTCAAAACGGTCCTTTTGTATACTCCGTGGAGGACCATATGGCGGTGCTGCCACCGCTTCCGATGAACCGCCCTCGTCATATCACTGGCAACAGCAACTTGAAAATGACAGCACTGCCTGCTACTTTGGGGATCCATTCTCAACCATGAGAGATCCTTTCCTTCACCAGCTCTACATCCCTCCTACTTCTTCCTCCTCTTACTTCGAAGAACCACCGATATTGCCGCCGCCTACCTTGCCTACTCCATGTTATAACAGTTATGGTGGTGCACCCCTTCAACATGACATGAGATCTTCCTCCTCTTCTTCTTCAATTAGCTGCAACAACATATTCTCGAACATGATTCATATCTCTCCGAGCACTAATAACACTTCTTCTTCTTGTTCCTCTTCGTCTTCTTCAAAATTAGCCATCTCTTCCTCTTCTTCTTCTTCTCCTTCTATGCTCTCAAATGTTAACGTCATGGTCAATGCAACATCAATCCCCTCCAACAAGTAAGATTGTCATCTTCTAGACAACGCTTCCGCACTTCAGATCTCATCTCCGCGCAACCCCGCTCTTAAGCGCAGGTACTCTTCCTTGTAAGGTTGTCAAACTCGCGAGTCTAGGTAAACTCGTGGAGCTGACCTAGGCTCGACTCATAGACTCGACTCGTAGACTCGTACGAGTTTACCTGTTATACATTTTTTATAAAAAATATATATATCATGTATAATATATATATTTACTCAGATATAGACATTCAAACTTAACAATTTCAACATCAAAACACATAATAAATTAACATAATACTACAATTACAAGTTACAACAAGTACTCTGGATCACACATTTAAATCCTTCACAAGTATGTATCTAATTCAACATAAAACACACAGTCACACAATCAAAGCTTTATAAGACAACCAAAACACAAAAGAAAACAACAAAGTAACAATTAAATGTTCTAATAAACTCTAAAACTCAAATCCTCCAATATCTTCATCTTTCATGGCATCAACATCATCATCTTCACCATCTTCATCAGAAACATCATTTCTTTCGGGCTCAGGTTCAACACGGCCAACAAAATCATCATCATCATTCACATGTTCATCTTCTTCCTCTATTAAATTTTGTTGTGGATCCCCAATAAACTCATTCTCACCTCCCTCACCCATGTTGAATTCATTACTATTCATACTTGGAATAGCAAATTCATTACTATTTGGATCATCATTAGTATTGTCATTCGTTGGCAAGTGAGAATGCTCAACACTTTCAGCAATATTTTCATTAACATCCTCAGTTATCCACTCATCATCAGAATGCACTGCATCAAATTCAAGTTCTGGAGTTTTTCTAATTTGCTTGCCCTTTAACTTCAAATTATACATCACATACACTAAATCATTCATTTTCTTTTGATGCAACCGATTTCTTCTCTTTGTATGAACCTACAAACATATAGTGCCAATAGTTAATAAATATACAAAAATTAAAATTAAAATAAATAATGAATAGTTCTAAGGATTAAGGAATCACCATTTCAAATGCACTCCAATTACGCTCACAACCAGATGAACTACAAGTTAAACTTAGAACTCGAATAGCAAACTTCTTTAGTTCTGGACAACTATCTCCATAGAAGTCCCACCACTCAGCAGGTAGCATGGTCTTCCTACTACTCTTTGCAGTTTCATCACCAAAGAGGCCTCTAGCATAATGAAAGTCAGAAGCTGTAGACCAACTTTTTTCCTTTCTTCCTGGTTAGGAACCAGTTTTTTCAAACAACTATATAGACCAATCTTAATGTCAGCACCATCAACCATGAAATTTGGTTCATAGTGATAATGAGGATTAAGATAATACGCAGTTGCATGCAATGGTCTAAGTAGCTGGCTTTCCCACCTTCCATCAATAATTTCCCATATAGGTTCATAACTAAAAATAATAAATGCAAATGAATAAAAATAAGAAAATTAAATAAAAATAACAATCCTATATCACTTCTATTTCCAGCTGCATTTTTCCTCCTAGAAACAGCAGGTGTAGGTCTAGGAATACTAGGAAGCGAATACCCTGTCCCTGAACCAACATTCTCAGATATTTTGTATTTTTATCCCTAAAAATCAACAACCTAGATAACAAATTCAGATTCAGATTCGGATTATCCACTAACAAATTCAGATTCAGATTATCCACTAACTAAATTCATAACTAACACTAACTAAACAAACACAGTAACACTAATATTTCAGACTTCAGAGTTTCAGTCAGATATTTAGACACATTAAAAAAAACCACTAACTAAGTAAGTATTAAGTAAGAGTTTAAAGTTTAAACCAGACAACCAGTAAACCACAGTACCACACATTTTAACTATGAAGCATGAAGCATGAAGCAGCATCAGTTTAATTTTTTTTTTAACATATCAAACGCAGATCAGGGCAGAACCAAAATTGCAGAATTGATACCAAAATTGTTAATATTTGAATTTGTTTAAAATAATTACCTTGAAAATCGGCAGAATTGAAGCAGATGAGATCGGCAGTGAAGAACAACTGAACAAGGGCGACGAATAGGGGAGGGGAGGCAAACGCAGTGAAGCAGAACACGGAGGAGTGCGACGGCCGACGACTGCATAACAGGGGCGGTGAACCTTCACTCTGTGGTTGTCAAGTGGTGGGCTCTGAGACTCTGCGTGGTGGTGGGCTGGTGTCGACGAGGAACCTTCACTGCGTGGTGGTGGGCTCTGCGACTCTGCGTGGCCGCTGCGTGGTGGTGGGGTGGTGTCGACGAGGAACCTTCCCTGCATGGTGGTGGCCTGGTGGGCTCTGCGACTCTGCGTGGGATGAGGGATGAGGGATGAGACGAGGCGACAGGCGAGGGATGAGGGATCCGTCTGGCGTCCGGCCTCTGCGTGGCGGCGCAGACAATGGTGCCAGTAGACGGTGGCGATTCAGCGACGTTAGAGACGAAGAAGAGAGTGAGTTGTGAGCAGTGAGGCCGTGAGGACTTGGTGGAGTCACTGAAGTGTGAGGGTTTCGAATTTGGGTTACTTACCGGGTTTGGGTTAGCTGTAGGTTTTTTTTGGCCCAAAACGACGCCGTTTTTGGCGAAAATAGGCACCGAATTCAAACTCGCTGACTCGCTAGCAAACTCGCGAGTTTGAGCGATTCTGTCCGAGTCAACCCGAGTCTACCCAGAAACGAGCTTGTGTCCGAGTCAACTCGATTCCACTCGAGTTTGACAACCATGCTTCCTTGTTCTTCTTGTTGATGATGGCGCCATGAATTTTGTGAAACCAAAAAGGAAAAAAACCTTATGAATGGCATACAAATTAATTAATTATTATTATTATAAAACAAATTGTTAATGGCGTCATCCCTTGCATTTTTTCAACAGGTTCAATTCAATTTCCCTCTAAATTTCTTGAATTTCTCTGTGTGATTGATTTTTTCCCTTTTGTTTTGCTCTCAATTTTCCATTAGTTTCTTATAAAGATAATTCCTTTATAATGTGTCTTCCAGTTACAGTTTACTAATTGTGTAACTGGTTATTCTTTTCTTTTCTTTTTCCCTCCAAAAAATCCAGTTGAGATTGATGCTTTTACTGAGTTTGCCGTGTTGGTTGAGAAATTGGCACCAATTTTCAGTGATTTGAGTGACAAAATCAGAGTTATAGAAAACAAGCCATCCATCAGAAAATTTTTGGAATCGATCGAAACTTCGCTTAGCCGTGCTAAAGTTTTGAAAAAAAGTTCTAGCTTGAAAGACCTTATCAAACATATTGAGGACACAACACATGATATTGGTCGATCACTAAGCCTATTGCCCCTTGAATTGTCCATAAATTTTAGAGAAAAGGTTGGTACATTGCAAAAACAGTTTATGAATGCAAGATTTGGTGAGAACATGAGCCTACCTTCAAGTCCAGTATCATTAGAGTTTGCAAATGATGTGTATGGTGGAGGGGAAATAGAAGAAGAAATAGTGAATGTTACTATAGAAGATGTTGTATTGCAACTTAAGAATGGTAATGATGAAGAATTTGCAGTTGTTCTTTGGAGAGTTGATCAGGGATGAGAAGCTGGAAAGTTGTTTGGTTAATCTGGAAAGTTGTTTGGTTAATGAGGAAGCTATTGTTGCTGTTCTGTTAAATAGACTGCTGGATTGAAAAATACATTTAAATTCTTCACCTTATTTGTCCATTAACAATTTGAAGCATAAGGACCAATTTTTCCCTTAACAATTTGTTTCCCATCCACATCATCAACCAAAACAGACAGCTCAATCTCCACTCCTCCAAGTCAGTATTCTTGAGTTTAAAACGGTCAGATATAGGAATGGCAACGGGTCTCCATGGGGACGGGGACATGGCCCCCGCCCCCCGCCCTGTGACCCCAAAAGTCTCCCCGTCCCCGCCCCATATCTGTGACGGGTAACGGGGACCCGTATCTGCCAGATATCTGTATCTCCGCGAGTACCCACGGATTTAAAAAAAAACTGAAAAAAAAAACAGATAAAAAATCAAAGATCAAAGACCATAAACATAACCATTCAGAGGCCATGAACATAACCAAAACCAAAATAAAGAGGCCATGAACATAACCAAAGTTCAAAACATAACCAAAACTCTATCCCAAAAATTAATACAAAGAACACATCGTTCATAACAAAAAAAATCAAATGAAAAAACAAATCAGTACAAAGAAAAAATAAACCAGTTCAGGTCCAAAGAAAAAATCAAAGGACGGCGACTCTGAGAATTGCACAAAGGGCGACGGTACAAAGAACACATCACTCGTAACAAAAAAATCTGATGCAAAAAAAAAATCAGTTCAGATCCAAATAAAAAATCAAACGACGGCGGCGCTAAGAACTGCACAGAGGGCGACGGTACTACCAACAAAGGAGGCGTTGCGAACTGCACAGAGGGTGATAATGGCACTGCGAAAATTTGAATCCTAGTTTATATGCCACAAGAATCCTAATTATTCAAAGATAAAGGGATTATATGTCACGTATCTCGTTTAAATACAAACAATTAGAAATTCAGGATAATATGTTTTTAAGCTATTGTTCAAGTAAAGAGTTTTTCCAAGTTTTACAAGAACTCAAATAGAACATGGGTCATACTTCCGTTCCACCCAAATTCATAAAATAAAGAACGAAAACAATTATTGAAATATAAATCAAAACATAAATTAAGAAAAATAATATTATCAATCCATACAATAGACAGAGCTCCTAAAAACTTGGTGCGGTATTTTACAACCACACTTACTAACCGGCAAGTGCACCGGGTCATACCAAGTAATACCTTACGTGAGTAAGGGTCTATCCCACGAGGATTGATGGACTAAGCAACAATAATGTTTGATAGGCTTAGTTAGACAAACAAAAATTGGTGTTGAGATGCAGCACAGCGAACAAAAGAAGTCGATGGTGGCTGCAAAACAGAGAATGAAGGCCAACTAGAGGTGGCCACAATGGAAAACGGAGAAGCGATCTCGCCGATAAGAGTGAGACCGGCGGCTAACAGGTATGAGTGTGGCAGATTGGCAGTGACCAGTGACGATTGGGAGAATAGACAGAAAGTCAGAAATGAAACATGAGGAGAGAGATGAAAGTGGGGGGTTGCATGTAGGGCTCGAAGTGAGCCGAGCTGAGCCGAGCTAGACCGAGCTCAAGTTCGGCTTACGAAAATTGAGCTTGGCTCACGGCTCGACTCATTAACAATCGAGCTTATTTCTTAAGTTCAAATTCGACTCACCAAAAGCTCACGAGCTCGCTCGAGCTCACGAGCTGGCTCAAATAAGAGAAACATAGATACATAATCTATAATTTTATATCAATAAATTATAATTTATATATTTTTAAAAATATTTGAAAAGATCAATTTTATATATTGTTTATCTATCAATAAATTATAAATTTTTTATTTATGTCCTATATTAAAATTATATGTAAAAAATAAATATAAATATTAAATAATTAAGATTGTTATATATATATAATCGAACCAGCTCACGAGCTAATGAGCTGAGCTTATCCAAGCTCAAGCTCGGCTCATTTAATTTATGAGCTCAATTTCAGGCTCAAGCTTGGCTCACCAGCTCATGAGCTGGCTTGACTCACTTCCAGCCCTACCCACAGTATCCAATCAGAGACCTATTTATCTTTTATTCAAAAATATATCTTAACATGAAAACACCAGTAAAATTTTTATAACAGTATCTATCTTTATTTTTTTCATTACTAACAAAGCGCGCGCGCAAGTTGCGATTTTCAAACCTGCAAATTCACATTTCTTCTTATCACACCATAATACAATGTGTGAATAATACCATTTTCCCCTCCATTCTTGTATTATTTTCTGGATATAACGATATAAAGTGAAGAAAGAGACCATGTCACCAATAGATATTTTATAAATTAATTTTTCTATATTTTCATACTTTTAATTTTGTTATCTTTTATCTCTGAGCACATGTTCCACGTCCATTAATAATTTTTTACTTAGTTAATAATAAAATGGTCAACAATAAGTTACCTTTAAATAAAAAGAAGTAAAAAATACAATAGTTCTCTTTAAGGCAACTACTCAAATGAAGATGCAAAAAACATCTTTTTATGAAGATTCTTGTGTTAAAAGTGTACTTTGTTTGTTTAGCCACACTTAAAAAAAAATAACACTTTTGTAACACATCAAAATCAAACCATACATTTCATTATCTAATGGTAAAAAAGAAGCATCTTCGTATGAAGACAATAATAAAATCTTCATAGTAGTATCCACCTCTCTTTAATACTCTGGAATTGACAAAAACAGAGCAAATCCCCAGCAACAATACACGTGGTTAGGATAGAACAAAAACTTTTAGGCAAATTCTATTATGTAGATGGTATATTAGTATCTACATGTAAAGATTTGTAGTGTCAGCCTATTATTACAAGTGGCATAGCAGGAGACAAGATGTGAAACTTGGCAGAAGCGTTGCAGAGAAAGTTTGAGTGCAACTCATGAGGAGGCTGCTAATTTAGTTTGATAATGATATGTTATGTTGATTAATTAATTTAGGTTGATTACGGACCCAAATCTTAGTCTTTTTTAATTTTTGGACAAAAAATAGATTTTGAGTTGTAAGCCAAAAATTATAAAAAAAGAATACCATAAGTTTACATTCTTGCTACCTATTAGGCTATTACCCAACAAACCAAAAATGTCAATGCAACTATAATTACCCAAAATAAAAGAAAAAGAGCACCCGTGCAATTACTAAGGCGTTCCAATGTTGGACTTTTAGTTAATTTTAGTTATATTAATTGAATGAATCATTTTAAATCAAAATAAAAAATCTATAATAGTAAATGAAATAAAAAAGTTTTTGGTGATTAATCAAATACAAAAATTTTGATTTATGTTATATTTATTTGGATATCTAAAAACACCCAAGTATGCAATACTAAATACTATTAGAACACCTTATTATTATACACACAGTATAAGCGAAAAAAAAAGAAATGGGGATTGCGGTGCATTGGGATAATGGGTAGTTTGATTTAGGCTTTTTTTTAATGTCAAACGCTGCCGTTTTAAACTTTGTTGTCACAAATTTTTTTTCAAAAATCGATCGGTTCAACTAGTTTCTGGTTAACTATCTGTTTAACCAATTCTCTGACCAGTTTATTACAAACTGGTTTATGCGATCAACCGAACCCACTTGATAACCAGTTCTAGGTTTATGTAGGGGTGCTTTCTTTTTTTTTTTGGGTAATTATAGTTGCATTGATATTTTTGGTTTGTTGAGTAATAGATAGCAAGAATATAAACTTATGGTATTGTTTCTTACAGTTTTTGGCCTGCGGAACAAAATCTACTTTTTGTCCAAAAACTAAAAAAGACCAAAATTTGGGGCCATAATCAACCTAAATTAATTAATCAACATAACATATTATTATCAAACCAAATTACCAACTTCCTCACGTGTTGCACTCAGCTTTTTCTGCAACGCTTCTGCCAAGCTTCACATCATGTCTCTGCTATGCCACCTGTTGTAATAATAGGCTGCCACCATAAATCTATACATATAGATTTGTCCCATCATCTATACCAAAGACTTTGCCAAACTTTTAACATAAAACAATCTCAGAAGAAAAATAACACTTCATAAGTGAGAGGGTAGGTTTGTCAGTTTATACTCTTCAAATAGATTCTCCTTGCAGCAGCAGCCACTACTTCAGTTGTTTCTTGATCTCCTTCCAACATTCACAGGAAGCTCCATCTTTGTCTGCGGACATCAAACTTTAGAGTAAACAATGATACATTCCCCTTAATTTCATTATGTTACATGCCTTGAAAATAATCTCCAGTATAAGATCAAGATAATAAGATGATGTCACATATTGAGGAAGCTAAGCAACACCTATAGTCCATACTTCTATGGAGGGTGGAGACCAGAAACACACACATTACACATACCACATGCAATATTGCCACCCTCAACAAATGCCATGTAAAATGTATGCATCTCGGGTCTCTACGCCCAACTTAACAGAAATTGTGGACTATAACCTAGCTTTCTCAATAAGACACATCATCCTATCATCCAAACATATCCTTAGTTATCACAAGGTTACATAATTATATATACGTATAAATCTATTTTAAACCCTGCATCAAAATTAAATGCTTATAAAATATAAGTAGAGCATAACATCTATCAATAATTTCTAACCAGCGGGCCAAAACAAAAAGGCACAGTCCATTCTTGTGTGGAGAGTAGAAACCAGAAACACACATGTTTCACATGTCACATGCCATGATGCTGATAGTGCACTCAGCAAATGACATATCAAACGTGTGAGTCTCGGCCTCTACGCTCAACACACACCGTCCTATCATCCAAAGACTCCAAGCACATCACTGAACAAAAAAGATCTCTCAGTAAAAAAAAAGAGAAAATATTGAACTCAATTCAAGGATTTGAAAACATTAAAAAAATGTAGGTATGAACCAGGCCCTCAAATCAGGAGTAGTTATCATTGAGAGCAGACATGTTGACCCTAAAGAAATCAATTTCCGTACACACAACCATGCTGCCTTCCTTTCTGAAAATCCAGAGCATCGGCTTATTGTGCACGGTTTCGGATATCAAATCAAAAAAACGAAACAAGCTATTAAATTAAAACGAAAGAAAACAGAATAAATATATGCTAATTATAAACCCTAACGGAGAAAAGAGCATAGAAAGATCTAAAAAAGAACATAAATAATGAAAAATTAGTGGGAGGAGTAAGCTGTAGAGAATGGAGACAGATGCATATCAGGTTTCGGATGGAAGCACTATTTATAGGAGGGGACAGTTAGGGTTTTACTTTTGCCCTATTCTTCAGGGGATATAATGGTAAAAGTCAGGCCCATTGTTTTTAGAATCCTTTTTGGGCTGGAGATTTTGTGATGTTAGGGACTGAAAACTTGTTGGGCCCAGACTGTAAGAATAAATGTATACGTTGGGTGAAGCTTGAAAGTCTTTCTCTTTCATTATCATAAACACCAATAACTTGGGCCTCTGACCCTTTTGTATACAAAAAATAAACACTGATAACCTTTTCTTTTTTTTTAATATCATACTTCATTCTTTAAATTGAAATTTTAAAATTTAGAAGTT
>NC_029785.2:2507802-2508612 GCF_000816755.2 Arachis ipaensis
CACATATCAATATATCAATATTTTATTGATCATAAAATATTTTATATTAATATTTTGTTTATTCTTATATTTTTTATTGTTTAAAAAAAAAGAGAGAGAACAACTATTAGTATTATGGGATATTTTGAGCATTAATTTTTCGTTAAGGTTGCTCAAAAACATTAATTTCTTAATAATAATCAAATTTATTTACGATACAAAACATGAATCCATAGAGAACATTAATGTTACATTACAACACCGTAGATGCTTATAGCACATATTAAAATAAAAAAAATATATTTAGTAACAAAAAAAATTAGTGAAAAACAGTCCTAAGTTATCTTATTTAATATTTATTAATTGTTACAACAATAAATAAATATTAAATAAGACAAATTTTGACTATTTTTTTGCTTTTCTAACATTATTGAACCAAACAAACAAACTCAAGCACTTCAATCATATCTATTCATTATTATTTTTTTCCATGCATTTAGCAGCAAATTTTTACTCATATCCATGTCCCTCTCTATATTTCAAAGCAAAGTCATATATCTTATGAGGGTGAGGGAGTGACTTGGCCACACACTGTTTTTCCATGCACCTTTTGGTCCAACCCACAAGCTTTGGAACAAATGCCTCTATGCTTAGGTTCCCTAGTGTTTCATATGTATAAAACCAGCTTGTGAAGGGAACAAGAGCCACATCAACATAACCAAATTCATCACCTCCAAAATATGGCTTGTCACCAAGCTCTTCCTCCAACATCTTCAAGCATTCTATGAATTGCTTCTTGCTCTCTTCTTTCTCTTCCTCCTTTCCATTCCA
>NC_029785.2:2508705-2509201 GCF_000816755.2 Arachis ipaensis
CAATATTGTTTATTGAATAAATATGCACTTATTGTCGTTATATATTTAGAAATTTAGAGACTAAGCTGATGATACACCAAGATAAATTTGGTGTATTGTATTTGTACATTAAGATAATGCTATAAATTTTATATAATCTTACACTAATATTTTGTATTAAATTTATGGACTATGATATTTGTATATTAAAATTAGCCACCAAAGTCAGCTATTAGTATAAAATATATGTTAAAAATATAAATATACATTAAAAATAAATTAAATCACACATGTATTTATACACAAATATATTAGTGACTAATTTTAATGACTAATTTTAGTGGATGAATAATATTTTTGTAAATTTATACTATTAGATTATCTATGTACATTAAACACCAACTTTAATCTATAGGATTTAAGTTAAGTTACAATGCATATTTAGTCTGTAAATACGAAACTATTCTAAAATAAATCACATGACTACAAGAGGGAATAAAACTATTTACATTGTTTT
>NC_029785.2:2509365-2510283 GCF_000816755.2 Arachis ipaensis
TATACTATACAACATTAGTGTAATTTTAGTTGAATAAAATTAGTATAATTGCTAGTGTACAAAAATATTGATACAAATATTTAATCTTATACTGGTATACGTATAATGAAGAAACATAAGATAAAGTACATAGTTATATGACTTACATTTTTATCAATGTAATTGCCCCAAAACCTTGCTTGGGATCTCTTGTAAGGATCAGAGGGAAGTAGAGAAGGTTTATGGTTCCAAACCTCATCGATGTACTCAACTATGTTGAGAGATTCACAAATGGGTTTACCATTATGAATCAAAACTGGGATCATTTTGTGAATTGGGTTCATCTCCAAAAGCAGAGAACTTTTAGCTTCAAAATCTTCTTGCCTACACTCATATGAGACACCCTTTTCTTGCAAAGCAATTTTCACCCTCATCCCATAAGAGCTTGGCCAGAAATCCAACAATACCACATTGTTGTTGTCTTCACCCATTTGCTTATATTTAATTTATATCTAGATTGCTAAGATTAAGTTATATTGTTCTTATGGATTTGGGGTATTTATATATACTTGTGTATTATTACTTGTTTGCACAAAAAATGTGACGCATCAAAAAGGGTTGACCAATGCTGGTGTCATTGCTCATGTTGGATTTTGATATCTATTTTTGTTGTGATCCTCCTTGTTCTCCAAGTACAACTTTTCCTTTTGATTTTGATATGCTTAGTGATAAGAGAAAGTATCTCATGCTTTTGCAATATTTAATATTTCTTTGGTTGAATCATACCCCAGTTAGTGTATATATGGTGCCTCATTAGAACCATCAAAATGTGAAAGGAATAAACTCACATAATTTTGGTATATTTTTATTGGATACCAATTTTGACCCGGCTACGGTGCTCTAAGCTAATTGTACCTTTTTTTTTTTTTGTATTATCTA
>NC_029785.2:2510400-2511070 GCF_000816755.2 Arachis ipaensis
TTCCATAACAAATATAATAATATATATTATATATATAGACTTTATATTCAGAGTTCATGCTGAAGTGTATTTAGATGATCTAAAATTCTTAATAAACTGAAATAGTTAATAATAATAGATGTTAATAGTTTTTTTCTGCTAGCTCTTTATTGCTAAATAAACTCTACCCTTATAAACAAATTATACTCCATTATACAAATTAAATTCTTATTGGATTTCAGGTTAGCAGTCATATTACCAGTTACTTACTGGAAATTGATAAGCAATGTAAATTTTTGCTTTTTTTTTTCAAATGCTTTTATATAATTGCAATGATGTACTTTTTAATATAATTTTAAAAATTAAATTATGAAAAAATGATAAAATATTATCTTACAAATACTTAATTTTTTAACTACAATCACTTTATTAGTGAAAAAATTGATTCTAACTACTATTTAATATATATTTAATAAATACGCTCAAAATTTTTATTATATAGAGATAAAATATTTTTATCTGACGTATAATTATTTTTCAGCACTTCTTAAATAAAAAGCACTTTTGTGAATAGCACATCAAATTTAATCTTAATTAATTTCAGTATGTCTAACAAAAGTTTTAGTAAGTTACATGTTAATATGACTTGTGGTCTTAAAACTATGAGTTTTATATTATATTGTAAATGGAA
>NC_029785.2:2511166-2515348 GCF_000816755.2 Arachis ipaensis
ACAAATTAATAAATATTTTTTTAACAAAAATTAATATTTTAGTAATAAATTTTAAAAACAACGAAAAATATGTAAAAAAAGAAAGAGTTAAGTATGATTTTAGTTCCTAAAGTATAGGTTGAAAATTTTTTTCGTTCTCAACATTTTTTTTGCATACAAAATGATGGCTCAGGATTCGGTGGTCCAGGAACCTTTGGACCACTTAGTGGTCCAAGTAAAAAAACATGTTTTTTAAGATTTTTTAACAACTGTTACATAGTCCTTTAACTAATTTTAATTATAAATTGACCCTATATATTTTATATAATTATAAAAACGATTTTTTATTTTATAAATAATTAATTTATCATAAATTTATCATGTTCATTAACAATCAAATACAAAAACAACAACAATTAGATCATCCATGGATCCTAATTTTCTTAAAATATTACATTCGATCCGAGACGTTCTTGAGGAGTCATGAAATCGTGTTTCGCTGAAATCCAATCGATTGGACTATCAAACCAATCGATTGAAATTTAACCCAATCGATTGGATTTCAGTTTATCACTAAACAATTGATTGTATATTGCTGGTAAGCATGGTTTTGCATAAATCAATCGATTGGTGAAGGTAACCAATCGATTGAACAATGAATTAAATGTGAAATTTATGTAATTCAATCGATTGGTCACGGCTAAACAATCGATTGGTCTCAATATTCAATCGATTGGTTACGGCTAAAAATCGATTGAATTATCATCAATTTCAATTTCAATCGATTGCATATAAAACCAATCGATTGATACTGTAATTATATGTACTCCAATCGATTAAAATAACAAAACAATCGATTGGAACATTGTGTTTAAGTATACTTCAATCGATTGGTAGGGGCTTGATTTCGTTTAATCTATCTACCAATTTTGAAACTTCTTCTTTAAATATGATCCGTCTAAGATTATTATTACTATTAGTTGCCAAATTTTTGAACTTTTGTTAATTTGTTTTTTCCTATTATTATTATTATTATTATTATTATTATTATTATTGTTATTATTATTATTAAAAAGATAAGATATCTTAAACAGTTTTAAGATTATTCGGCTGTTTCGCAAATTTTTTAAAAGATAGAATTCAAATTTTGTTATCTTTTTTGGGTATATATATGTGTTCAATCCGACTAATTTTGTATATGTTGACAAATTATTTTAACTATTTGCCTTTCAACCAAGTCTACTCCTAATATATTCTTCCGTTGATAATAATCATGGATATTCCTTCTAACGAAGATATAGTGGGGGTCTCAAATGATGCTACCAACACACAGAATATGTCACTGGACTGTGATTTTATCAAAGTTGATTTTGGTGATCAACTTGGAACTACAATTCCTAGTGCAAAGGTAATCCTTAATGGTTATTTAATATCTAGTATAACGTATTACGAGTAATTTAAACTTTAATTTTTTCTTGTTTTCTACGGGATGACCAAGTTATTAATGACGATGTTATTCAAAGCGAGGATCTAAATAAAGTTCAAGAATTGTCTAGTAGAGTGGATAAGGTCCTCTCTAACATGGAGGTAATTTGATGTGACAAACAGTAACTAATATGGAGGTCCTATTTTTTGGTACTAATTCATAATGTATAATTTGTAGCTTGATGATCACGATATTCGCATGATAACCGCGGTGCATATACTCCGGAGTCGGATCAACCATAAGAAGCCACAGATTATAGCATCGGTCGAGGAGTTTTGGAATATGCACAGTTCTTATAATTAATCTAGATAGACTATAATACTTTGGTTAGTGCGTATTTATTTGTTAGAGTTAGTGGATGTACTTCCTGCAAATTTCTTTAAATGACTTCTTAAATAGAAATGTATTGTTTTGTTACTTTTCGCAATTTTACTCTATTTCTATGCACCGTATGGAGTTTTAGTTTAATTTATTTTAAAAACACATATTTTTATCATGAAGTAATGTCATTTCCATTGATTATTTCAACAACCAGCTCATACAAACCTTATTTCAACCACTAGCTCATACAAACATTAGATCAACCACCATCCCATACAAATATTATTTCAAACTATAAGTGATAAATCTGTAAATAAATAAAGCAAAATACAACCATGACGATTTTCTCTTACTTATTAATAAAATAATATTATTTTGTTACTTCTTGTTTCTAAAATTACGAAAAGAAATTAAAGTAAAAAAAATGAAAACACATTTTTTTCTACTCAAACGTTAAATTTATCCATCTTAATCGTGTTTATGAAAATAAATTCTTGTAATCGTTATTTATATTTGTAACTGCTTAGTTTTAAAACCTAAATCTTAGTTCGTTACAACCGAATTATTATCCGAATTATTTTCATACTTAGCTACTTCAATTTAATTAACATTAGTGGATTACAATTGAAATGGAAAAACTAAAGAAGCTAGCTACATACTAACAGCTAGGAGTCTAGGATTATTACCTAGTTAGATTGTCATTAATTGTAAGCAACCAATTGCTAATCCCACCAAGAAAGCAAATTCATCTTGTCATATAAGTAGAATGATTAATTCAAGTATATTATTATTGTGAAATATTGTGGAATATGTATGTACAGTATTAAAAATATATCATCAGCCGTTTTTCTACCCTTCCTATTATTCATCCAAGATCAACTTACACATAGTATTATTTATTCGATGGAATTAATGATATAGTATTCTAAAATAATTATTTCTACACATGGCAGTGAAAAAATAATCATTAGTTCCAGATATATAAAAAAGACAAAGAAATAAACATATTATAATCTAACGTATTAGGTATATGAATGTATTATGAGCAAGGTTCAGAGAACCGAACCGGTCATCGAACCGACAGAATCACTGGTTCACTGGTTGAACCGGTCCAATCGTGGTCTAACCAAAAAAACCATTTTAGAATAAAATAATATATAAATTTTAAATATATATCCTAAAATATAATTATAGCTTTTGATAAAGATCTTCCTACCAATCCAGTTCCTTTTGGTATAGCTTTGTGGGATAATTATAACTTTGTGGTATAATTATACCAATTCAAAATTAGACTGCATATACTACATTAAAGGAGAAATCTTATGCGTGTACAACAAATGATATATAATTACGATAATTCTTTGCAGTGAAATCATATTAGTAAAATCTCATTACACATAGAAAGCATAAGCACGACTATTGGAAGAATGTATAAAATCTCATTAATATAGTGAAAAAGAAAAAATACAAATACGGAACTGATTTTCTGCCCAAAAACATTAAAGATTATGGAGGTTGCTAACTATCACTATCTAACTCAGCCGTTGCTTCGGTACACATGTCGCCATCGTCCGAACCGATTGCTTCATTTTCTAAAACGTTGTTGTCAATGTCCTTTTGCCAAGGACATGTTGTCTTCTTATGTCCTTCCATTTGACAAACACTACAACGTTGCCGCTTCTTCCTCTTAGATGGCTGTCCTGAGCCTCCAGTGGTTGGATGCACATACGGATTGATACTTCTAGCAACACCTGAGTGAGGTTGATTATCTCCTTCGTCTGCAGCCTTGTAAGATGAGTACAATCCCATAATTAAATCACGTGTCTCTTCATATCTCTCTGGTACTTTAGCAGCAACAGCAGCCAGTTGTTTAGAAAATTCCACCAAAGCACTTTGACGACTAATAACAACAGCATCCCTGGTGAACCCACTTGGATCATTGAGTGCTGATTTAACCTTTTTTGTCCATCTATCCAATACCAATGACTGGGGAATCTCACGGATGTCTCTGTCAACCAGAACTTTCACAATATGTTCGCAGGGAATACCAAATGACTCCATTCGTAAACAGGTACACATGAAGATCAATTTTTCTTGACAAAAATCAACGGTCCACGTAAAATCGGGCCTCCCATGCTTACACACAATGTACTTTATGCAATCATCGGTATTATCTATGTTCAGAACCCGCATTGATCCAGCTCTGGAGAGAAATGGCCGAAAGAAAAGAAATATCTCATGAGTGTATAACTCAGCAGCATATCTCTCTAGCAGCTCTATACAAGTCTGCATGACGGGCACCCCATGTGTAGATTCATAATCAGCATTAAATTCTTTAAAGCGCATGTGTGCAACACACCTTTGAAAATGCTCTACAAAACTTGTCAAATCATACC
>NC_029785.2:2518323-2520668 GCF_000816755.2 Arachis ipaensis
GCTTAAACACGGGAATCTCGTAGTCTCCTGTCATGATTTTTCTAAATTTAGATGTAAACGATGGATTTCCAACATTGCTAGTTGCATTTCGAATAAGGTGCCAAGCGCATAATCTATGTCTGACTTCGGGAAATACATCTCTCACTGCATTCCTAATCGCCATGGCCCCATCAGTTATGATTGAGGTCGGGGTCTTGCCCCTCATTGCAAACATGAGCTGACGCAGGAGCCAAACATATGTATCAGTAGTTTCGTCTGCGATTAACGCAGCAGCAAAAACAGTTGTTTGGTTGTGGTGGTTAACCCCGCTGAATATGACTAATGGACAACTATACTTGTTCTTCTTGTACGTAGCATCAAAAGCAATAACATCCCCGAAGAGTCGGTAGTCTAGTTGGCTAATCCCATCAGACCAGAACAAATTACGTAACAGACCTCTTGAATCGTGACATGCCTTGAAATATAATTGTGGATCCTTCAACCGCATATCCTCCAACTTCTTCAACACTCGTGCTGCATCACCAGGAATTTGACGCCTCTCCCGAGCAATCTTATTGTACATATCTCGGGGACCATAGCCAACAAATTCGTATCCGCCTGCTTGGCTAGCTAGAAGACTAAATATCTGTGAGGTGCTAATCTCTGACTTTAGCATGTTCATCATTTGCATAATATCTGCCTCTGACATTTTTCTGTGGGCAGGCAACATAGCACTGAATTGTGTATCCAATAGATCATGGTTGTGTTCGTCAGAGAAATAAAAGATATGCCACCTTCCACTTTCTGGTACAAATTTAACATCCATTCGGGCTTCACATCCAGTTCTTGTTTCCAACCTAGGCTCCTTCTTCCTTTTTTCCATCGTGTAATATTTCTCCATCCTGAATCCTTGCCTGTGGCATACAAACAGTTGTCTGTAAATATCGCCACTACTATTCTTGAAGGTCTTGCTCTTCCTTGCACTAAAGCCCTTCGACTTTGAGTACTTCATATAAAAATCAAATGCAAGCTGCAAAGTAGAAAAGTGGTATTTGCCAATTTCCTCCGCAAAATTCTCACTAAATTTCACAGATGTAATGTCTTGCACGGAGTCAACCGCATAAGCGGCTTCAACGATATAATCTGACGTATCAGATTCAGAAAAAAACGCTCCCTCGATTATGATATCTCTGAAATCTTGTTCGAATTCATTCTGTTCATCCATCATATCTTGGTCAGTTACTAGCTCTTCTTGTTGGTTAAAGTCATCGTCCTCCTGATATTGCTCATTCATCTCAGTGTCCGTAAATATACCTGACATCTTAAAATGTCCAATGAAAAAAAAAAAAATCAATACACTCCATCTTATAACATTATATACAATAGATAGATTCGTATATTGCTAGCAGGGACGGATCCAGAGATTTTAATATTGAGGTGTCAATTTTTATATAATTTTTTTTAACCTATAAAAATAATAAACATATAGTTATTGGAGTTAGTTTTTTAATAGATTTATTAAGATACATATAATTATAACTTTTTTCAACAAATTTATTTTTAATATGATAATTACATAAATAAAATATAACTTTAACAATTGTACATTACAAATTTATAAAATACCATATAATTTATAACGGGATTTGCTAAAAATGATCCCATATCTTATTAATTAAAATTCATTCTTTCAAAAGTTTTTAAAAAATTTGAAAATAAATTATAAATTATTAATTAATTGAAAGACACGGTACCATTGTAGAATACAATATATAAGATATCTTTATAAAATTTTCTTTTACCAATGTGAATTTAGAAGAAGAATTAATATTTTTTACAAGAAAATAATATCTACAGTACATAATGTGATTACCAAAACATAACTACTTAAGTTATTATTAATATAAAAAATATGAATGTTAAATATATTAATATAAAAAAACAAATGATTTTTTATAAAAATAAATATAGAAATTATTATATAAAAACTAAATTGAAAGGTACAAAGACTTGAGGGTATGATATTAAATTAGTTAGGTAAAAATATTAGTGAATTAATAATTAAGACATAAATCTATTACATAGTGAAAAATAATACATATAAAACTATTAAATTACCTAATATTTGTTTTTATTTTTTAAACACAAATTTTATATATAAGTATAATTTCTTAAAATTTTGGGGGGTTCAGGCCACTACTCGCCCCCTCTAGGTCCGTCCCTGATTGCTAGCTAATTAGTAATAAAAAATAATAACATCTATTTACTTTTTAGTAATTCTCAATGTCTTGTCAGTTAATAAAAGATAAAAAAATATTTTTTCATTACACAATCAATTTTACGAATAAAGTATCGAAACGAATAAT
>NC_029785.2:2520764-2532333 GCF_000816755.2 Arachis ipaensis
TACACGATTTTAATGGTGGGATTGAATAATTGGTGATGGATTATTCACCAATTTATAATGTTAATATTAAGGAAAAGATAAGATTAGAGTATCTAAATCAAAATAAAACTTTACAAAAGCAAGATAGAATTTTAATAATAAGATAGATGAATAAGAAGATAATTATCATTAATTAGCTAAATACTCAAATGAAATTCAAAATAATAATAATAATAACAATAATAATAATAATAATAATAATAATAATAATAATAGGAAAAAACAAATTAACAAAAGTTCAAAAATTTGGCAACTAATAGTAATAATAATCTTAGACGGATCATATTTAAAGAAGAAGTTTCAAAATTGGTAGATAGATTAAACGAAATCAAGCCCCCACCAATCGATTGAAGTATACTTAAACACAATGTTCCAATCGATTGTTTTGTTATTTTAATCGATTGGAGTACATATAATTACAGTATCAATCGATTGGTTTTATATGCAATCGATTGAAATTGAAATTGATGATAATTCAATCGATTTTTAGCCGTAACCAATCGATTGAATATTGAGACCAATCGATTGTTTATCCGTGACCAATCGATTGAATTACATAAATTTCACATTTAATTCATTGTTCAATCGATTGGTTACTTTCACCAATCGATTGATTTATGCAAAACCATGCTTACCAGCAATATACAATCGATTGTTTAGTGATAAACTGAAATCCAATCGATTGGGTTAAATTTCAATCGATTGGTTTGATAGTCCAATCGATTGGATTTCAGCGAAACACGATTTCATGACTCCTCAAGAACGTCTCGGATCGAATGTAATATTTTAAGAAAATTGGGATCCATGGATGATCTAATTGTTGTTGTTTTTGTATTTGATTGTTAATGAACATGATAAATTTATGATAAATTAATTATTTATAAAATAAAAAATCGTTTTTATAATTATATAAAATATATAGGGTCAATTTATAATTAAAATTAGTTAAAGGACTATGTAACAGTTGTTAAAAAATCTTAAAAAACATGTTTTTTTACTTGGACCACTAAGTGGTCCAAAGGTTCCTGGACCACCGAATCCTGAGCCCAAAATGATCTCTTAGATTTAACTTGATTTTAAAATCATCCCTAAAGTTTAACTTGATTTTAAATTTTTGGAGACAAAAACGGAGGCAGAAATAAATTGTAGACAACTTTTTCTTTTTTTTCCTTTTTTTTCTTTGTAGAAGTAGAAACACTCTTCTCATTTTTTTTTATTTTATAAATTTTTTTGTTATGGATAAATTTGGTCAAAAATTTTAAAATTTAAGTAAAAATGACAACTTTAAAACTTAATTTTAAACTTTAAGGAGCTATTTGTATAAAAAAATAAAAAAAATATATATTTGAAGAACCAAAATAGTAGTTAACTAAAAAAAACAATCCTGGCAAGGAGGGAGAAGTGGAGGATTGACTGATTGTAAAAGTTTAGAAGTTGACTCTGTTTAGAATTAACCATCGTTAATTTAGTTTTGGAAATTTAAAAAAAAAATGTTAAAGAAATAAGATATTTTTGTAACTAAATTTAATTAAATTTTTTTATGGATTTTTTTTCAACTAAACTTTATGGTTATTAATTTTTAAGTTATTAGATTAAGTTGGTTAATTAGGTAATNNNNTAAATTTGGTTATTAAGATGCTTGATCATGTAGCATTATTTATTCTTTAAAATATTTAATGAAAATAAATAGAGTTAATTCCACGTGGCAGAAAATAATTGGAACAAAGCAAAATTAATGATTTTCACGTATACGAATTTCTCTTCAGTCTTGCCGCTCCCGCGTTTCTATTTCATACTTGAGCTCCACACTTTCAGTCTTCTCTTCACTTCGTTTCCATTCACCATTTTAGGTTCTTCTTCTTCTTCCTCCTCCTCTCCATTCTTTTCTGTAACCGCAAAATCTATCTGTGGCATTCCGCTTCTTCTCTGAATTTCTCTTGCTGACTATTCCGGCTTCCGTTTTCCCTATCGATTCTTTATTTTCCAATCTGATTTTGAAAACTCAACTATTTCAATTGTTTCGTGTCAGGTTTTAGGTTTTTTCTGATCTCGTCCTTCACGATGTTGCAATGGATGGGAGGATCGAGGAAGAATGTTAATACTGTGAGTCGTTCCATTTTGGATTCAGTTTTCAGTTTTCGCGTAAAGAAAAAAAAAAACGAAGGATCTTATTAGGTGCTTACTGCTTTATAGTTTCAACTTCCAATCCGCATAAGATAGGGTTAAAACCTTCGAATTCTAAATTTAATGGACTTTTGAGTCTCTAAAAGCATCTCTTTTGCATGCTTGATTCTGATTCAGAAGATAACGCTCTGGAAATTTATTTAACTTTTCGTAGTAATGAAGATAACTAGGAATTCCTTCTGATACCAAACCATAGCTAATTGTGTTTCTTAAGTTTATATACATCATACATTAATTCTATTTTTGAATTGCACAATTGAATAATTAATTTTGTAGGGGAGCAGCTAAACCTAATTAATCAATTTAACTGTCACGCAGTCTGTTATATAGTAGTAAGTTTTTCTCTTGAAAAAGAAGTGGAGGAGAAAAACAAAAAAGCTAGAGTTGCCTTCAGCAGCAATGCATAAATATGATTTTTCATGAATTGCTAATAACTCCACTGAGCCTGATATTTCAATATAGAAACTGACTTTTTTGTTTCTTTTGACCCCTGATATTTAAATGTTCTATATGGTGCATGTGATCACTTATGCTGAGATGGGAATTTTCAGTCAAGAATGTCAACGCAGAAGAGGTAAAAAATAGATGTTAGCTATCCTGATGGAGTTTGGTTGGTTGAGTCTTGAGAGAATGTGGTTCTGCTAAAATTTGGTGGTTATTTACTTGAATAGCAATTAACTCTTTATTTTTTACAGACAAAAACAATATTTTGAACAAAAGAAGCGTCAGCAACAAAATCTGCAGATGCTTGGGTTAGATAACTGTACTAACAGCACAGGCATAACTGCACAGAACCGCAAACAACATCGTTCGCTAGACATTCTTAATTTGCTTAACTTGTCAACAAATACACAAAAATGCGACTCTTCCCATCTTAAGGGTAAGCATTTTATAGTTTGTTCTTGGAATTGCAATTTTATTGCTTCTTTTTCTGTACATTATTGAAAGTGATTTTTGTGACCTTTAAAACCTCTACTTTTGGTAGCATATATTTTGGTTAAATAGTTGATAATCTTCTTGTGTTTGAATTATTCGTGAGGCCCGGACCATTAGAAACTAATGCAGGCGTTGTGAGATTTTCTAGCATATAACTGACGATCCAGTATTTCATAGTTGAATTCTCATTTCTTTCCTTCCCATTTATTGTTTTTTACTTATGGAAATAATTCTACTACATTAAGCTTGTATGATACTTTTGGTGAGTAAATCATTTCACATTAGGCTCAAACTCATTATGATATACTTCCTGGTGAACATGAACATGAATGGGGAAAATATTTACTAGTGTATTCCTTGAAAAATTATTCACCTAATGCTTAGGCTTCTTCTCTTCTCATTTTCTTGCTCATGTCTGATTTACTAAAATTGATGATTCTCCCCACATTTTGTGCACAATAATAAAAGGGAGGGATGATGGAGAAAGCAATATTTCTACCTTGCCCAACAGTATCTCAGCAAATCAACCAACTATTTTTGCAAACATGGATACTAATGTAGATACCTACAGATTTGAAGAAGCAAGTATGTGGTTTAATACATTTACCTCACTGTATATAAACGGTCAAGTTTTAGGTGTATTTGTTTGTATTTTTCGTTTTTTTTTTTTATTTTTAACGTGCAATGTGAAACTGAGATGTGTAATGTATAATGAATTTTATAGAAGCAGGATCGTATTTGTGCCGCCAGATAGAAACATCTCCAAAGAAGTGAGTAAATATTTAATTTTACATGATATTGTAACTGAACCTTTTTCTTTATTAGTTTACTAATTAAGTCATGTTTTTTAAAGCTATTGAATAGATAGAATGGGCATTTGATCAAGCCGGAAGGCTTGGTTATTATTAGGTTAAGCTTCAATACCTAATTTCTTTCACTTAGCGTGGTGTTATTTCTAATTATCACAGAAGGCCTACAGTCTCGAACTTAATGATATTGTTGTCGCTTGACAGGATTTTAACAAGTTTTCCCACTCAAAAAAATCCTACTGTCAATCAACAGGCCAGCCAATCAAAGACAGTAAATGATCAATGTAAGTAGCCTGAGACATATATACAACCCATGCACGTCAGGACAATGGTTATTGCCATGCTATTAATTTACATTTGAGGCCATAACGCTGGTACTAAGTTTTTATTGTTATCTGGTTAGCCAGCAATTTTCTAAACTTTACTCCTCTCAGCTATTGATTTTTCTTTGTTCCAAGACTCGGAATTATCTGTTATCGATTTACTTTGTTGCGATGAGCCCACTGCCACTGTGGAGAAGTGTCCAACCTGTGAAGATCATGTTTCTTTTTCACTTGAAGGTATATATTACTTTTATCTCCTTCCCTTTACAAATTGATGTAATTCCTAGGATACATGTGATTATTGTTTCATGCTCACTGAGAACTTGTATGGAATATGTCCCTTTTTAAAGTTGGTGGAAAGCAGATGCACAGGCTGAATTTGCCTCTTTAATTGCAAAGATAATTTATAACAATGAAATTAAAGGATTGGTTGTCATGGTTAAATTTATAGTTTACCTCTTAGGTCCTAGATATCTTAGTATGCTATGTCTTATGTTGCTCGAATTCATCTGTTGCATGAACCATTCATATATGTATCTTTCCATATATCTCATTATCTATTTTCTTAAAGGTGTTGTTTCTTTGATGATTCCATCAATATCATTGTTTATTTAGTTGTTAATCCAACACTTTGTTCATGTAAAATAAATTGAATGCTTCTAGGTTTGGGTAAAGTGGGGACAGAGACGCCAGTTCATTCCCCAGAACAAGCTAGGTAACTTAATTGATAATTTTTTATAATAGATCAGTTGTTCATTCCTTCCTTGAATTGTCCTGTTATATTTAGGTCTTCCTAGTTTGTGATTAGTGCAACAATTGTCAGTGATTTGACTTTTAGGTTGGATAGTAGCTGATTTTGTTACAAAGTAGAAATTTGCTTCGATTCACACTTTCACTATATCAACTGGTCTTTTCACTCACATACAGCTCATAACAAGCATGCCAGTAGCATTTGTCATAGTATACATAATCTGTAGCTAATTAAAATGCAGATTTTGATTATTTGGGAAGTCTTTTCTTGAACAAATTTTACAAAAATATATTCCTGTTGCCTCCGTCTAGGCATGTTTATTATGCATGGTGATGCTCATGGAAGTATTTTTCTTAAAATTTTACAAAAATATATTTATTTCTATACTTTTATTTGCATGTATAATAAAACTTCTAATATCTGGTTTTAGTGCTTTTTGAGAAAAGGGATAGTTTTCTCGGTGCTTTTTTCAAACTTGTTATGATACCAGTTGCAATTTGCTGCATTTAAGTATTGCATTATTGCTATATATTTTTAGTAGTAGCCTTCTTTTACATTCTTAAATGCTAGAATGATGTTATATCTCTTTGCAACCTACCTTTAGCTAGTGTCTTTTACATGATAGGTTACACTACTCTTGATGCTTGGAACTTTCATTTAGTTTCATGGAGCTAAAAATTATATATACAAAACACTATCTATGTGTTTCAAATATTTTTTCCGGTTGTGTGATTTAGAATTCCGCGCCACCACTCTCCATTGCTGAAGAATGGAAGGAAATCAAAAATGAAAAACCTCGATTATGTGCTGGATGACATTGAGCTTGAAGTGGTAAGGAAAATGTCTAATCATCCTTTTTTGCACTTTTTCTTTTTTTGGACTAATCCTGTCTGAATCTTCTGAAGCTATAGAGTATATGTCAGTCATTAATGACAACTGAAGACTTGCAACTTTTCTTTAATGGACATGTCTTCATCATTGAGTTTGTTATATCTGAAATAATTTATTCTGACTTCTGCTTGATAAAAATTTAACAGTACAATCGATGACTCTTGACAGGAAGGATACTGTAAAATAATTTATCTGATTGTTTTGAAAAGCTGTTTGATCAATTTAATGAAACACGATGAGTCCAAAGTTAGTTCATATTCTTTGGTAGAAATTCATGAATATTTGTGAAGCATGCATGAATTTGCATCAGAAAAGTCAGATTTGTGCCTATAAATGGAAGTTGAGTGATAGTGATTAGTTACCTGGCTATATATGGTGCACTGATCGCAGAATAATCATGATTCTTGAAGCAAAGGATCTTTCAATTTTAAACAGAGATGGTTGATTTTGTTGGATATCCGTATGTAGTGTGTGATTGATTTTGATTATGTACATCATATTTTAGCCTCTGTTGGGATTATGCAATGTGATGCCTTACCTGTAGGATACAATGATGGAAGATATCAAGGTTTCCCCTATAAGCAATTCTCAGAACTTCCCATTTAACAAAGTAAAGCTAGATTCGGCTGTTGCTGGAGACCGCAAGCATTATTATGATTATGCTAACAAAAAGGGCTCTACTGTCAGTGAAGAATTCTTCTACACGACTGAAAATAGTAAAGAAAGCCTATGGAATGGTAATTTCTCCATATTTCATATACACATTGTACAGCGCTTAGCCGCTTACCACCTATGTTTAACACGAAATCCCAAAAAAAAAAAAGCATCGGCTGTTTTACATGTTTATTTTCAATGTATGTTCGGTAACTATTTCTGGGTCATCTAAATATGTCTGTATATATACTCTACTTGATCTGATTAGAGATAAGAACTGACCTTGGCTCATGGTCACATAATTTAGTGCTATAAATAACATGTAAGATCATTGTTTTACCCTCCGGCCTCTGCCTTTTGTGTAATGTAGTTGGTTCTGGCTTCCTTGAAAAGCAATTTGACAACAAAGAAGGCTTTGATGATACCTTATGGAATCGGACTTTTGAAAGTGGTTCTAGGTCCCCTGAAGTAGTGCATGGAAGGTCCTGCAAAGTGGGAAGTTATGCTTTTGATGAGGACCTACCACCAAAGCCATGGTATTTCTTGTGTTTGAGCATACCTTCCCACGTCCTCTATTGATAGTTTGGACTTAGATGATTGTTATTTCTTGCTATGTAGGTCCTCAGCAACAGCAATGAAAGAAATCAACACAAGCGGTAATGCTTGATTCCTTAGACCAGCCGTGAAGAACTTATTTCTTTTTCTCAATTTAGATAGTATCCTTAAAGCACCATGAGACTTAAGATTTAATAACTTTATTTAACCTCCACCTGCTTTAGTTAGTTCCGAGAAGCATTATTTGAAATTCCATGAGTAAACATAGTATATGAATGTGAGTATGGGTTGAGCATTGCTTTAATGAATGCTAAGAAGTACAATATCCAGATTAAACAATTGCTAGATTATCTTATCAGTGGTTCTACTGAATGAACGTTAGTAATTTATCTTCTCATAGGAAGTTATAATTTTATCTACTAGATTGATACTCAATGTGCTTCACTCATCATAGATCTAACATAATGAACATGTAACATGTATGCCATCATTGATTTCTGAGTCCTAATTGCTTTGACATAAGTGATGTTCTATCCATCATTCCATGCTATTGTGTACCTTGTGCTCTTCTTTTTTGTCAGAGCGACCGACTTTGCTTTTCAACGGCCAATTAGAGAATGATTTTGACTTCTACATGCCTCGTGGGGCAAGGTATGAGCTGATGAGCACTAGTACAGTAGTACTCTGATGCTTTGCTGTGGCATTCTGATGTGCTTGTTGTGTGGTTGAAGATGTCCTAGATTAGATGTGGGCTTCAATGCTGAAAATTTAGTTCCAGAAGACATAAGGGATAATTCCAGCTTGCAGAGGTAAATTCAGAATTATCCAGGATTTAAGGACTTTATCTGTTTCTTTATAGTAACTTCGGTTTTTTGACTATTTCTTTTGTACTTTCCTTCAGCGATGAGTCATGCTCATCCACTGCTGGTAATATATCTTATATCTTTCTCTTCTCTCACACAATGAGTGTGACACTTATCAGATTTGTACATGATTAATAGTATTCATAGCAATCTTAATTGGAATGTATGTATTTTATGTCAGTGATGGGTGAGGCCATCAAGCATTCATCATCAAGGTTACGGACAGAAGACAACAGAAGAAACCGTATAGATGCTTTTGCAAGCACTAGAAATAAGTGCAGCACTAAGGAAGAAAAACGTAGCAGCATGTCAAATCCATCAAAGCGAAAATCATCTCATTACTCAACCTCTATTCTCCAGGAAGAGTTGAGTGCACATAACATCTGGCAATTTGAGGAAAGATGTGTATCAGTTGATAGAAGTTCTGGTGCCACTTCATTCTGTCAAGATCTAGAGGAAAATTTTCCCGTCTTTGGCGCCAAGAATAAAACCGAAGACCCTTTCAACATCTTTACAAACCCAGAATTACAGAACAAGGTAAGTGCTTCCTCTGGGGGATTTAAGAGGGCTGCACTGGCAGATTCACCTCCGCGCAGTTTTACCTCCCACAAGTTTGCATTTCCTTGTTCAAAGGCATTCCCAGATGCCGGGTCATGGCCAATGAGCTCAGGTTTATCTCCAGATTTTCAGTTCAAAGAAAAGCCTCAAGATGCTGCTGGTTTTCACCGGGAGACTTCATCAAGTGATACATCAGCACAGGGAAGTGCTAGCAAAGGTGAGAGAAAAGTGAGACTGCAAAAGCACAGATGCAATACATTTGAGCAAGGAGAAGATATTTTCATGGGAGATAATGAATTGTCCTCGGACAAGAAAATGGAAAGAGATGCTTCAAATTCCAATAATCATAAGCAAGAGGGTCAAGGCACAGAGGACACAAATCCAAAGACAACAGAGTCTCTTGAAAAGACAGATGACTCTCCTAACCATGTGGAAGAGATATCATCATCAATGAAGAAAGCTAACAAACATGAAAACAAAGTAGAAAAAAGAGAGTAGGTCTATTCTTTATTCCAATATTCCATTTCTCTTGACACAATGGCTATGACTTAGGCCAATACTCTGGCTTATACTTATGTTATTACATGAGATATTTACTAAGAAAACTGAATTTTCACCAGGAGCAATTGTGATGCTGAAAATCCTCTGAAATATGAAACTACAGAGGAAGGTATGCAGTTCTGGGGATTTATCCGTCCACATTTTCTTTCACTATTTCTCCTTATTTGTGTTGGAAATGCAAGTTAATTCATTCGTCCTTGTGCTGCGGATTGGACATAAACAATATACTTTGCTCCGCTTGCTTATGCAGAAATTAAAAACTGGGGGCACGAAGGAGGAAGAAACACGACGGTGAGTGGAAAACATAGTAATGAACACACTAGCTTGTCAGGTCAGGTAATGATTGAAACCTACGTCTTTCAGCTTCTTTGTGTTCAGAAGGTATGGAAGGAGGCATGCACAAGTACAACACCAGGAAGGAATAATCCCTTCCTTGGACCTGGCAGTGATGCAATTTTTCATCGGATTTAGAATAAATAAATAAAAAATAACAGTAAACATTTGTTTTGTTTTTAAACAAGTGGTTGTTTAAACTTTAAACAGAGACTTTGCTTGGTTAAGTTTTGAAATTTTACTCGTTCACGTCTCAATTTGAAATAGTACAATTTCGGTACAGCATTTCTCCAGGTGCTATTTGGGCACGAGGCATTACGTGTAAATAAATGGAATTTCACCCATATAATTGGTTAAAAAAGTTAAAACTATTTATAGAAAGAGTATATGGAAGACTTATGACATTTACATGTATGTTAGGGATTTCTTAGTATCTTACGTGAATGCAATGAAAGCATTTGACAGCAATTATCAGTTATCTTACTATGTCTATCTATTAACTTAGAAATGTAACTGAAAATTTTCTTTTTATAACTGTAATATCTAAGAAAATCTTATCTAAATTTTACTCACTCTTGTCCTTTCTGTTTCTGATACTCATAAATTTAGGCATAATATGGCAATTATCAGGATTTCGGAGACTAGATAGATAAGAATATGATCCAGCATATACAATGAGATGGAATCCGAAGACCAAATTACTTATGTAGATGCATGATTGGACTTTTGCATAGAGAGTGCTCTAAGGAGAATATTGTCAGAAAGTAAGAGAATGTCACGTTCATATTATTTGTCGACACTCGACAATAAATCTTCCGTTGCCAATGTCAACATAATAGTTGCGGCAACTGTTTAAGTTTGAAGGCTAGCTCGTTTATGTTAATAATGTAAAAAATTCTACGCCTCTAACATTTCCGTAATATTTAATATGTAAGGTGTTTAAAAGAGTGTTTAATTTATTAAAAAATGTTAAAAATTAATATTTAATTTAAAAAATATAAAACCTTAAGTTAATACATACCCTAAATGCTCATACGATGTTCTCCCTTGGCTCTAATGAGTGGTATACGGTAGAGTAAAATGGAATCAAAAGCATTTTAAAGAACTTTCATTACTTAGACCGATAAAATTATGATAGGATAGAATAGTTTATTATAGAATAAATTCTATCTAGTTTTATCAAAACTTTTTTTTTATCTCCCAATTTGAGAGATTTGCGATAAAATGATTAGAAACAATTTTATCTAAATAATATAGTGAAAAAAAATCCTCTACTTCTTTAAACTCTATTACGCTCTCTTAAACCTACAACATAGCTCTCCCTAAACGTTGGTAAATAGGAAATAAGACAATGTGTGGTTAGATAATTTTTTTAAGATATTAACACTATAATTTAAAAACAAAAAAACGTATAAAATGATTTTATATTAATTGTGAACAAAATTTAAAGAAAATACTAACTATCAAAACAAAAAACAAAAATGAGCACTTTGAGCACATCTTGAATAGTTATGCAATTTTGTTCATGTGTTATCATGTACATGGGAAAAAAATGTTGTCATTTTGTAGTAAAATCCCTTAACATGAAATTTTCACTTTTTCCTTATTCTTTTTTAGTTCAAACAGACCAAATAAAGTAGTAAATCAGTTAATATTAAGGGTTAGTGTCACTTTATTTATCCTCTTCCCAAACATTTAATTTCTTCGAGAATTCAGAAAGTGGAACTCCAATTATTATTTCAGGTAATGCTTCATTATTGCCCCCATCTGACACTAGAATTTAAAAAGAAAAGAAAAGGGAAAACGATAAACGATAATTTTGAAGATAAAAATGGATATTGTACTACAACTTTTCAGTCGTAGTTATCTCTTTCATTTTTATCATGCCGTGATATGCGTAGATATAGACATGAAATCTTATATTTACTCACATCTACGGCAGGCTTTGAGGGTTGCGACAGATTTAAATGTTTAATACATAATTGTTTTTAAATTTTTTTCATTATATATATAAATCAACCATATTACATATATCCAACAAAATCAGCTATCAATATAAAATATATATTAAAATATAAAATATATATTAAAAATAAATATTTATATATAAAT
>NC_029785.2:2533145-2534300 GCF_000816755.2 Arachis ipaensis
GAGTTGGAGGTATGGAGGAATGGCAGTATAGGACTTAGATTTAAGGTTAAGTTAAGTTAGGATTAAATATTTTTAGGAAACCACCTTTTATGGCTTTTGTTTAATATTTTAAGCTCTATAATCTGAGTGTCGGTGTTCTAGGATTGCCTCTGGCATTCCCAGGACCTTATATATTATGTGTGTGGCACCTTTACCATACTGAGAACCTCTGGTTCTCATTCCATACTATGTTGTTAATTTTTAGATGCAGGTCGAGAGGCATCTCGTTAGGCGTCTGGACTCTTGAAGTGGAGTGGGATATTTTATATTTTGTTATGCTATGATGTATATATATGTACTTAGTTTTCTCTCCGCATGACTTATTCTTTTTGATCCTCTTAGAGGAGAGGCAGGGTTGTGTGTATGTACTTTTGGGTTTTTGATATGTATGTATATATGTGTAAATATTCTCCGGCCAGTCTTGACTTCGCAGGCTGAGTTAGGAGCTTGATATTTTGTATCTTTGGCACTCTATTCCTACTTCTGTTATCTTATGTTTGACAGTTACAGTTTTCTTAGCATGCAAGTTAACTCGTTCCTTGAGCGTTGCGCTTTTATCTCGCGATTTTTATTTTCCCTATCCTTCAAGGCTCCTAGCATATTATAACTCTTCTGCTATTATATGTACTTATTTTATTTTAGAGGTCGTAATACCACATTACCTCTGTTTTACGACTTAAGCGTAAAGCTTTGTGTGGTAGGGTGTTACATTATGGTATCAGAGCAGTTCGTTCCTATAGAGCCTGAAAGACGGACTGATTGTACTTCTGTGCATTCTCTGTATATGTGTTTATGTGCTATTAGGATATCTGATTGATATATATGGCATAAACGTTTGTGAGCATGCATTTGAAACTTAAAGCATTAGACCTGTGATATTAAGACTGATCAACTTAATATCACTTGTTTAGTGTGTATAAGGACCAGATGTCGACTCGCAGATGCGGTCGCGGGCGAGGTAGAGGTAGGATAGGCATCGTTACTCCTAGCCCGGTAGGGAATGATCCAGTAGACTTTATGGCTACTCTGGGAAAAATGGTTGTAGCTATGCAGGTAATACCCGAGGCACTGGATAATATGATAAATCAGGGTAATTACGGGAATAATAATGATGAG
>NC_029785.2:2544300-2544634 GCF_000816755.2 Arachis ipaensis
TGTGAACTATGATCCTTAGTTGAATTTTGGTTGTTGGATTTGAATATTGTATGAGTTTAATTGTTGATTTGAAGTAGATTTGAAGTAGACTTATAGATCTTCCAAGATTTTCAGTTGATAAAGGTATAGCATATCCCAGATGGGCATTAAATTTAACATTTACATTTGCCAAGTTTCCATGAACAATTCCAATTATTTGATCTATTGGGTCATCAGTAATTCTTTTGTCACAGATTGCTAAGCTTATTGGTGAATTAATTCCTTTCATATATGTAGATTTGATTAAGACTTGTATAGTACTAATATGAATCCATCCAATTTTAGATCTTTTTGT
>NC_029785.2:2544693-2544796 GCF_000816755.2 Arachis ipaensis
ATCAAAGCTATTCTCCATTGGCGGATTTTATCTTTATAGGGGCTTCAAGTTGAATTTTTCCATAGTATATTATATTTTTTCTATTAAAAACTAAAAACAAAAG
>NC_029785.2:2545155-2546695 GCF_000816755.2 Arachis ipaensis
GTTTCATTATTGCTTTCTTCAGATATCTCTGAGGCATATAGCTGGCACTTGTGGTCTTCTCTGTCTTTTATCAAGTAGCAGAGATTCCTCTTTATCCCTTTAGGGAGCTTTTCTAAGAGTCCAGATAAGTTGTAGAATGCTGATTCAAATTCTACTAAGAGTCTCATCTCTCTTTCTTCAATTTCATTCTTTTTACTAGACACAAGCAAAGTATTTCTGCTTTTATAATTAATTCTTGTGTGAGATTTCCTTGTTATCTTTTGAGTTCTTTCGAAGACCCTTGCTAGTGTGCTGGCTAGCCTTCCTTCATGACTGTAGATTGTTAAATCTTGAACTTGATCAATTGGTTGAAAATTTCCTGGGAAGACGGACATGAATATTACTTGGTGTGCTGGAACCAAGCATTCTTCTTCTTCATTAAAAATAGGTTGACTGTTCGTAAATTTTAGGGATATATCCCTTGGATTTACGTTGTCAATCATATTTTTAAATCTCTTCACTGCATCAACGAATCCTGCAGGAAACTCACTAATAATTTTTAGATCATTAAAAATTAAAATTGTATCAATTAATCCATACTGGAAAAACTGATAGGTGTCCGATGGGGATGCATCTGGAAATATAACCAGCTTTGTTAGCTGTTCTTTGGCAATAGGATAATATCCCAAAATTGCTCTTTTTTCTTCAGTCCAGTTCAGGACTATATTAAGGGTTTCTCTGAGATTTGATCTACAGACCCTTTTCTTTTCTTTGATTTCAGCCCTTGTAGGAATGTTTCTTATTATCCCTGTTCTCTGGGTTTGAATTGGAGCTTTATCTGCTCTTTTTAGGGTTTGCTCTGGATGAAGAGCTTCATATTCCCTGAAAGATTCCTTTGCTTCTTCCAGTGTTAAAAACCCTCCTTTATGAATTATCCTTGATTGATGTGTAAATGGTGCTGCTTTTTCCCAGGCATCATATACTCCTTTCATGGGGCCATTATAAATTACATAATATTTTTTATCTTGGGTAGATTTTTTGATAATTTCAGCAATTGTTTTATTTTTTTTCTTCACCTGATTTATCCACCACGCTTAGCTGGCTGAGCTCTGATGGTTTTGGTTGTTGTGTTGATTTCATTGCTTCGACGGCCTTCTTGAGGAATTGGATCTGTGTCCTTATTTGCTGACAATGCTTGCATTTTTCGAGTTCTTGTTCGTATTTCTGAATTTCTTGATCTAATGCGTTGTAGACGAACTCCATTCTCTTGTTAATGTATCTGCAATAACATTTTTGTCACCCTTAATATATTCAATTTTTATTGGATATTGTAACAAAAATAATTGCCATCTTACCAATCGTCCATGATTATAATCAACTTTTAAATTATATCGTATGAAACCTGTTAGGTAGCTTGAATCTGTCCTTAATGTAAATTCTCTAGGTAGTAAATCAATTTTCCATTTCTTAAGAGATTTAATTGCTGCTAGAGTTTCCTTTTCATGAGTGGTATATCTCTGTTCTGTTGGAGTAAAAGTTCCTGAAATATACCTGCAAAGTA
>NC_029785.2:2554592-2557564 GCF_000816755.2 Arachis ipaensis
CGTTCTTTTATTTCCTCTCTTATTGCAGAGGTTGCTCCACCAAAATTATTTTCAATTGTTCCTCTATTTATTTCTCTTATAAATCTTCCCATAATAAATTCATTAGCAGGATATGGAAGTTTTGTTATATACATATTAAGATAATGATTTTTATCTTCTTCTTTTAATTTGTAATAATGTATTTTATATTCACATATATAAGACTCCACATTACATAGATCATATATGTGAATGTTAGCTAAATGGTTTTTTGCTTCTTGATATTCTTTATTATAGACTTCTTGTTTATGATCTATAATATTTTTTCCAAAAAATTCTTTATACAGAATCATCATTATATATAATATCTTATCATAAGCTGTTATTTTTGTTCCTAATTCTTCTATTATTTAGTTTTCTATTGATGTCATATAATCTCTTATAGCTCCTTTAGTATGAAACCCTATGTAATTCCAAATGTCTCTTCCAGATAATTCATTAAGTTTTGGATTAGTAAAGGCTTCTAATAAGAAGGAATTCAACCAGTTTTCGAAAATTTCTTTTTCATTCGTTTTACAGTCTAAATCGAGCATTCTTTCTCCTTCCATTTCCTGGATTTTAGGAACGTATTTTGATGGTATTTTTGTATATTTTGAATCTTTATTTATAAACCCCTTTTTAAAAGCATAATTATCAAAACCTGTTTCCCATTTAAATTGAGATTGATTATCCCTAGATGTTCCAGCTTCATTTTTTACTTGTATTGGAATTGCTGGTTCTTCGTCACTTGAATAATCTAGGATGTGTTCTTCATTTTCTATATTTTCAGAATTTACTAAATCTTCTTCTATCTGAAATCCCTGTTCCATAATATTATTTTCTTGAGCCATTTTTAATTGTTTAAAAAGCATTGTAACTTCTTCTAATTTTTCTTCAATATTCATAATTTTAGTGGTGGTTTTACTTTTAAATCTGTTATGTTGATTATATTTTGAAATTTTTCTTCTTTTGGATTTTCTTTTTCCTTATTTCTTTGAAATTTTATGGATACTAGTATTTCTTCAAGCATATCTACTATAGAATTTAATTGTGGGTTAAAAGTATGATAAAGATGTGGGGAATCATTTCCATGATAACATTTCTTAGAAATTCCATGTGAAAAATAAGTTTTTTCAGGTTTTTGAAGTCCTTCAATAAAGCTTATAGTAAAATAAAGATTTTGAGAAAAATCATTTTGTATTGATTTTAAGAATTCGGTGTCATTACAGTTAACATTAGTTAAAATCATTAATTTTTGATCTATTAATTTTGATAACTTAATTATTTCTTCTCTTAAATCTTCTAATTTACTTTTTTCCATTAGGTGACGCTTTTCTTTGTGAAGAGCTACGGTTTTAAGTGAAAAGTGTGACTTTAAAAAGTGTGGTTTAAGTAAGCAAATCTTTAAATCTGTACAGATTTAGATCTGTACCATATAATTTTCTTTATTATAAATATGTTTTAAAAAGAAATGTTGGAGCATATACATCTGATATAAGTAGATTTAATATTTTATTTCCTACTTTATTTAGTAGTTAGATACAAAATATGAGTTAGTATGGTATCTTTTTCATAAGTCACACCTAATTAATACGTAGATATATACAATATCCTATCAGAAAAATAATTTGGTATTAGGTGGTCCACAATATTTATTTTAATTTGTATTTTTATTCAGATGTAACTTGGAAATATGATTGGACCAGTTAAAAAGGCATCAACTACTGGCGTAGGCATAACAATTACCACCATTACCATTACCAGTTAGAACTTAGAACAAAAGATTAGGGATTTTTGAATAAATTAAAAACATATCTACTTAATTACTAGATTCTCTCAAATCAAATTATAAAAATAAAATTATTTAAAATAAAAAGATAAAATAAAAACACAAACTAAAACCTGACATTTTGATAAAGATTTATATGTCTTATTGATAATAACCTGTAATCATTTAATTTTTTGATGACCAATTTTCATAATATACAAGCGTAAATAAATAGTTAAGCCTTCTTCGAAATAAATAAGAAAGTAAAAACAGTGTTTAATTTTATTAATAGATTATATTATAACTAGCACTAATAACATTAAAATTAAAATAATTTTCGATCTGATTTTCATAGGAATAACACATTATTTTCTCCATTAAGGAATTTATTTAATTATTTTATGTCCCATATATAAGAGGATTTAACCAAAAAAAAAAAATCTACTTGACAGATTATGGTCTTTAATAATTAGATTAATTGGGGGGCTAACAATGGTGGTTGTTATTACTTGAGCACCCAGCGCATGCTTGAAAAGTATAATCTCAACTAAAATAGTAAAATATATTCTTGTTCACAAGTTCACGCCAAAAAGAAATAATGCATTTGATGAGTTTGAGATCTATATAAAAGAATGAAAAAATAATACATATTTTTTTTTCTAAGAGTTTTATTGTCATCAGAATAAAAGGAATTTTATTACAAGAAAAATGGGCATTCTTGTATGCATGCGGGTGATGAAAGCTGTGACAAATTCGAAAAAAAAAAAAAACTAGAAAATAAATTTGTGTCATCTAAATCGTCTTAATAAATTATTTATAAAAAAACGACCCAAATAGATTAAGAGGAATGTTAGGGGCAGCAACTTTTGTGATTTGTAGCCATCAAATAACCATCAATGATGGTTTTAATGGTGTGAGATTGATGTAAAATTTTATCCAATGGCTTATTTTTCTTTGCTGGTTACATGCTAGTCAGAATTTAATAAAATTACTGGTCCCTAAACTTTTTCATAGAATAATGGTGATTTAAGTAGAAGCGAATCTTTCTCCGGTCACCTAAACTTATTGATCATGTTGTTTTTAACTTTAGAATATAAAAATTAGTCTTACCATATTATCATTTAATTAACCTTGATAATAATTTCGTCAAATGAATATTCTTTTTTTTTTTTCAATTATATACTAC
>NC_029785.2:2557580-2558770 GCF_000816755.2 Arachis ipaensis
GGAAAAAAAAAAAAAAGAAAACAAACTAATTAATTATGGTTGTCTTAAAAAATTGCATGTCAGCTACCTTTTTTCTTCCATTTTTATTTAATTTAGCTATTTAGTTTGTTGATAGAAAAATAGCCATGAATTACAACACCTTAATTAGATTCTAGATTTCTCAATGCATTTTCTTTCGTTAACTACTGCATGTTTCATGCAATAGTCAAACAGTTTTGTAATAGAGCTTTGCTTATGTAAACTTATCTGTATGGATACATATATGTCATCTAATAAGTGCTAATTAAATAAACGTAACTATATGTAATTATATATGCTTAGATAAACAGAACCCTACCCCACGAAAGCATAGTTGAAATTCAAAACCACCTCATTTTCATGCAGCCATGAGAATGCATAATTTCATACGTGCGTATGATATGATTTAATTTAACTATATCATAAGCAAAAGTCAACGTTAAATTTCTACTAATCTATTATCAATTGTATTTTGTTATAACTAACTTGAGTCGGTCGAGTGCTTAACTCACTGATCCGCTTAAATAAATGTTGGAGTTTTGAATTTCGCCTTGTGTATAAAGTAATTTATTGACCATTGTCAGATTTTTAAATGGAGTTTAGATTCGCGACGAATTAATTTTTGACTGGTCGAATTGGAAAATACGTGAAAAATTTTAAAAAAATTATTATATTTTGCTACTCTTCAATACTCCCTCTCGTGTTTTATTATGCAAAGAAGAGTGTGGTTACAAGCAAAGGATGATCAGGGGAAATGAATTAAAGAATATGATTATGATTGCTAATTAACTTTTCTTCTTTAATACATGATTATTATTATCATTATTGTTGACATTTATGGGTTTAGGTTAGTCAACGGAAATAATGAGAACCGCATGGATTTTTTTAGTGTTGTATTGTTGTAAGTGAACTTTTGAATTTGTAAGCTATTCTAGATAGAATCTAGAAATGAAAACTGAGGATTTAGAACTTTGATTTTGAGATGATATTTATATATACATACCGCGTTTATTTTTAACTAATTCCATCTTCAATAATAATACTATTCATATAACAAACGTTCTCGACACTTATATTAAAATACAGTTGTTATTAATTAATTATATATATAAATTATTTTTTTAATGAATAGAATAAAGAAAACACTTGTTGATTGTTTAAAAAATACTAAT
>NC_029785.2:2558839-2559297 GCF_000816755.2 Arachis ipaensis
ATTAACAAATAAAAAAACTGTGTAATTGTTAAAAGAATACTAATATTAAAATAATGTCTATCATAAAAAATTGTACGTGTAGTGAAATTGTTTCATATTAGCTAAGAATATAGAAATAACATACACTCGGAAAAACAAAAATATTTAACCACTATCAACCATTATTGAATTTTGTTGCTAGAGACTTTTTTCAATCAATTGGACGGTTGATTCTAACCGAGTTTTTTTTGGCGACTTTAATTTTTAATCTATCTAAACTACCATTATTTAAAATGAGTTTTCCAGATAGATATAGAGATAAGCTTTAATTTTTGTGTCTTGAGATAGAAATTATCCAAATGGGACCTTTAGTGTACACCAATTAGTTGTTCATATATATAGTATTTGTAGCATTTAATTAATAATTTATATGTTCCTTTTCTTTCAACTTTACTATAAGCCAAAAAATTTAACTAGGG
>NC_029785.2:2559531-2562207 GCF_000816755.2 Arachis ipaensis
ATAATAATAATAATAATAATAATAATAATAATAATAATAATGGAAATAAAAAATTTCCAAAAAAACCAAAATTTATTTTATTTAATTATTTTAATATTTAAGATGCCACCTCAGCCACGTGTGCAAGCATGGAGACATGTTTTCACACACCTAATCCCAATGCAACCCAACAAACAGAGGGTGATGATGAGACAAAGAGAGTCCAAAATCACAGTCACACACAGACAACCCTCAGAATCACCCGCGGGTGATTATATCATCACATCAAATCCCTCAAAATAATAAAAATAAAAAAAAGAGTAAAAAAAATTAAAAATTAAAAAACGAGTTATGTTATGGTTTTTATTATTATAGCGGTGGTGTGTGTGTGTCTTCAAGTGTCGTGCATGCATTTTATGCATCCCTTGCTTTGCATGCACTCTCTCTCTTCTCTTTCTCTCTCTTCACTTTCTCTCTCTACACACAGACTATCCCTTCTTCTTCAATCCCTTCGTTGCCTTCTCTCTCTACAAAATCACCAGAGGTTAATTGCGATTATTCCTTTTCTGAATCACTCTCTCTAATCTTCTTCTTCTTCTTCAGCTCGCTCTTCATGTACTTCGATGTGTTTGCTTTTCAGAGATTTGAACAGATAGATATCAAGTTGGGTTTTTTATTTTTAAGGTTCATGTGAATGACCCGTTACTGGGTTTTGTTTTGGGGTGTAAAAAAGTTTCAGTTTTTGGGGGGGTTTTTTTATAATTTTTTTTATCCCTTTTTGGGTTTTATCTGTAAATCTCGAAACTTTTTGCATGGAAGCTTATCGGGGTTTTCTGAGCTAATGGGGTCAAAAGGGGGAATCTTTTAGGGTTTTTGGGGATTTTGATTATTGAGCTGATTTTGATTTTGATCTTCTGTGTGTTTTGGTAGTTGAATTTTGGGATTGAATGGGTTCCGACATTTGCGTCAATGGTTCTTGCTGCGTGCACGAATGGAAGAAGGGATGGCCTCTACGATCTGGTGGATTCGCCCAACTATGCATCAAGTGCGGGTAAATTTGATTCCTTTTTGCTTTTGATTATTGATATAGATTTCTTTTTTCGCTATTTTTGGGTTTTGATTTGATGGATATTTTGGGGATTATGGATATATTGGTCACCTACGTGTACACTAATTTTGTTGTGAATCTTACAGATATTTTTGGGTTTTGACTTTGATGGAATCTCATTGAGGTCCCAATTGGATTAGTTATGGTTCAATATTTCTTTTTTTTTTTTAATATTTTTACCCCGTTTCCGTGATTCTCTGGTTTGTGTTTTTTGTGTGTAATTTATGAATTTGGTCACATTGTGGTCAATGTTTATGATAAGTACTAATTGTGCTTGATCATGAATTGTGGAAGCAAGGGTATGAATGAGAAACTGTGAAATTGAGGTTATTTAAGGATAAGGATCAATGTAAGCTGTTTTGAGAAATGTTTCTGAATTGTAAGGATTTGGGAGTGAAAATAATATGCAAGGTTGAATTGATATTTCATTGACTAATTTTTGACTTCTTCATGTGATGCTAGATTTATGGAGGAATGGAAGCGTGAGATAATTGATACATTGTAAGTGTAACAATATCCTAATTTTAGATGCCAATATTGCAAATGTTATTGCTCTCTTTTCACCCTCATGTCAATTGTAATAAATGCTTGGTTGATTCATTTTCAACTTATCATTCTAGTATAATTCTATATGTAAGTGATTATTAATGTATGTGTGTTTAATGTTAGAAGCATTAGATCCTTCGTTTTGATAAAGAATCTTTGAGTTATTGTTATGTATTAACACTGGTTTTCTTCATCCTGTTGACTCTGTATAAATGTTATTTACATGTTGATATTTGCTGGTAGATGGTTTTCTGGCTTCTCTTGTGAAGTGTCTTGTCCTTCCGAAATGATGAATCCAGCTCCTAAACTCTGATGCATTAGAGTAGTAAAGTAAAATTGTTAATTGATAATGAGAAAATCATGGGAGTGAGTCACATTATTCCAAAAATAAATAAATAAATGTTTGTATTTTATCTGAAAAAAAAAATTCCCACATTGAAAAACTCCATACATTTTCATTCTAAGAGAAAGTCCACACAGTGTCATCTAAAGTGCAAGCATCTTGCACTATCAAGGATATTTTTCTTAGAAATTTCTTCACTTACAAATATGGAGCTTGGTTAGTTTTTGTTGTGATGTTTTCTTCTGGTCAAATGGTCATGTAATATTGTCATGCTTATACTCTATCAGTTACACAATATCTGTCAATTTGAAAATTTGGTAAATTCATAAGTTAACTATATCCAAATTTTAGTTATGAATGCACCAAATGTGCAGAAATGACAGATATTGTAGAACATAGTAATTTCGGTGATCTTGCTTTATATTTTGGTTATTAATAATTCATTTATTAAATCTTCGTATTTCTCACTTAGACATTCTTTGTGTCCTTATGTGCTTTAGATCTGCAAATGAGTATTCACTATTCTGTAATAACTTCCACCGTCGCGATACTGGATGGAAGGAGTGTAACTTTTGCAACAAGGTACAATGATGATTTTTGTCTTAACTATTATTATTGTTATTATCATCATCATCATTATTATTATTATTATTATTATTATTATTATTATTATTATTATTATTATTATTATTATTATTAA
>NC_029785.2:2563201-2578670 GCF_000816755.2 Arachis ipaensis
AGACCTTTCTGTGTTTAGCGATTAAGTATATTTGACTTGATTTTGCAGCCTATCCATTGTGGATGCATAGTATCTAAATCTTTGTTCGAGTACCTTGACTTTGGCGGTGTAGGATGTGTTAGCTGTGTAAATGCTTCCCAACTACGTTTGGTAAGTTTAATCTGGATATGTTTGTAATTTTGCCATCATATTACTATTAGTACATTGCAACAGGTTTGATTTTGTCATATGTTAGTTGCTTAGTCTTGCTTTCTAGAATCTCACTTTAGTCATGGATATCTGAATTCCAGTCATAATTGTTTAATGCAATGAAGTTTTTCCTTGATATTTTAACTGTAAATTACTATCTCCAAAGAATTTATTAAAGGCTTAAGCCGTGGCATTACTTCAGCAATGTTTAAAAAGTGTAATCGCTGTTGTTGGAGGCCCATATGCCTGTACCAAATATTTGCCATCATGTGTTAAAAATAGAAGTCATCTAGGGGTCTTCACCTAACAGCATAAGTGGTGTAATTGCTTGAGAATCTGGAAAGAAGGCATGCATATGTATAAGATCATTTGGGATATTTAAGTACCAAGATCATTTGAAGAACCTCTGGCTTCTACTAGAGTTTTTTTTCAGTGATTATACTCAGGAAATTGTTGCTTGTGTTTTGGTTCTTATTAGAGATTCTATGCCTGGTATTCTGTTAGTGCAGTTATTTGACATTTGTTGTCAAATGTTTGATATATTATGTTATCTGCTTATTGGATATTTTCTTGCAGACGAGGAATACTGAAAATGGGTCTGTTTCGACTACTAAAAATAATGCAAGTGATCGGCATTCTGCTCATATTGACAACAGACAGTTTGTCAGTAGCGTGGATGAAGGAAAACTTATGGAGTTCTGCAGAATTGTTGAAGCTAGCGAATCAAGCCGTTGGAATCATGCTCAGAGAGACAACATAATCTCATGTAATGGGCAAAATGGCAAAGAAGTGACATTCAGGGAAGTGGAAAGTGGATTTTCAAATGTGATAAAGCCATCGGTTCAGTCATTAACGTTTTCTGCTTTAGAAAATAGTAGACCGACATGGGAGATTAAAAATAGACATGAACCAATGACTCAACCATCTTTAAACATGTGTCTGGGAAATCCGTCTGGGAGCAACTTGGTACTGCCTTCAGCAACTGAGATTGCAGAAGGAAGACTTGAGAGCAAAGCCTCCAACTTTCAACAAAGATCTCGGCCCATATTGCCCAAACCATCGAAGACCGGACTTACTATGAATGTGGAAACAGACAAAGGCTCAACTTCTCAGGCACGCATTGCTCGACCACCTGCCGAGGGGAGGGGCAAAAACCAGTTGCTTCCTCGATACTGGCCCAGGATTACTGATCAAGAACTGGAGCGGTTGTCTGGAGAGTATCCTATATATGTTTTTGGAATTTGGTAGCATGTGCCGTCCATACTTTTACACTAGTTTCATTGTGACTACACTAACATCCAATTCAGTGCTGCGACGTAGTTTTACATTTTACGTATTATCTGATTTTATAAATTTCTCTCTTCTTGCAAATCAATGGCAAACAGTAATATAAAGTTGATTTATCAGCAGTTTTCCTTAATGTTATGATAACAGTTTGAAGTCCACTGTAGTGCCGTTGTTTGAGAAGGTGTTGAGTGCTAGTGATGCTGGTCGAATTGGTCGACTTGTTCTCCCAAAAGCATGTGCCGAGGTATGTTGAGCATTATTATTTATTATTACTTGTTATCTGGGCTTGCTTGATTGCAGATATTTATTGCTTTATTGTTCTTTTATAGACATATCTCTTCACCCCGTAACAGTGAGACATCTTACAAGGTAGCATCTGAATTGCAGGCTTATTTTCCTCATATTTCACAATCAGAAGGTCTTCCTTTACGGGTCCAAGACGTGAAGGGGAATGAATGGACATTTCAGTTCAGATTTTGGCCTAATAACAATAGTCGGATGTATGTATTGGAGGGTGTGACACCTTGCATACAGTCCATGCAATTACGTGCTGGTGATACTGGTATAAATCAATCCAGTGAACAAACTCTTGCACAGAAATATTACATTACAGTTTGCACTTTCTTTCCAAAATATCTTAGGCTTCACGATTTTTATTCAAACTTGTATTGTGATATATGTTTTGGTTGATCTGTTTCATATTTTATTACTGGATCAACTGTAGAGTTGAGCTGTGGATATTTTTAGAGATCTACCGTGCAAATCTGACGTTACCGGTTGTTTTATATGATTCTCTTGCTGCAGTTACATTTAGTCGGATAGACCCTGGGGGTAAACTTGTTATGGGTTTCAGGAGGGCGACAAATTCTTCAGACACCCAGGTTGTAAGAAAATATATGCTTTACCATCACTGGCCTCTATTTTGAATGATACTTGTTTAATTATTTTCCCTTAAATTGGTAAATATCATTAATGGGTATTTTGCTTAAACAGGATGCCTCTACATCTGCACAATCGAATGGTATTTCAACTACAGGAACCACCTCTGGTGGAACTGAGAATCTGCCATCAGGAAGTAATTATGCTGATCTTCTCCAGTCGGCGAAAGGGAATGGGGAACCTAATTCTAGTGGACATCCAGACCATCCACGTTCAGGTACTGGAGCTGCCGCTGTGCTTAAAACCGAAAATTGTGAGGAGATGATAAACAATCATTCCCTTAAGCAACCAATTCCAGTTTCAGAGAAGAAGAGGACTCGCAATATTGGGCCTAAAAGTAAGAGGTTGCTTATTGATAATGAAGATTCTATGGAGTTGAGACTTACCTGGGAAGAAGCACAGGACTTGCTTCGTCCGCCACCTAGTGTTAAGCCAAGTATTGTCACCATTGAGGACCAAATATTTGAAGAATATGATGTAAGTGCGGTGTGTGTTTTCACTCAACAATTATATACTTTGTAACTTAGCTGTTACAAGGTGAACATGGAATAATATTGATTGATATATTTACTTTTGAATTTTGTGTCACTGGGCTTATCTATGTCCATGTTTGATTTCATTTAGGAGCCCCCGGTTTTCGGAAAGAGGACTATTTTCAGTGCCTGTTCATCTGGGTAAGCATATACCACTCTTTTCCCTGTTTTGTGATGCATTTGTACAGCGAAATCCTTGTCTGAGTAATACTTGTTTTTGGTATTATGCTCCATGAAAGCTTTTTGACTTTATCATATTGAATATGTTAACTGTTTTATCCAGGGGGAAGGAGCAGTGGGCTCAATGTGATGATTGCTCTAAATGGCGAAAGCTTCCCGTCGATGCTCTTCTTCCTCCCAAGTGGAATTGCTCTGAGAATGTTTGGGATGCAAGCAGGTGTGCCATTTTTTTATCTAGTGATCCTGAATTAGGTCTCGATGAGAAGGGTGATAGATTAGTCATTTTGTTCAAAATTTGTCGGGATCACCTCTTTATATGATGAGATCGGAATAAACTAATCATATGATTCACATTTCTTATTTTCAGGGCTTCATGTTCTGCTCCAGAGGAGATGAGTTCAAGGGAATTAGAAAATCTTCTGAGAACCAACAAAGGTATGATACTACTTTCTGTGTTTAAGATAATTTCTGCATGGATTGTGTTTTGAGTTTAACATTCATGTATCATCTAATATTATGCTTTTCAAGTATCATTCTATGCCTACTTCTCTATGCATCACTTTCCAAAATCTTATTCCTCATGAGGTTCAACAATAAATTTACACCGGCTAGACCGCAATTCTACTTCCAAAATGAGCCCTTGATAGTTAATATAATTGTTCTTGAATCTAATTGGTCGCAATCGATGTTTCCCAGATCTTAAGAAGCGGAGAATTGCTGAGAATAATAAACCAATCCAAGAGCATGAGCCTTCTGGGTTGGATGCTCTTGCCAGTGCCGCGGTTTTAGGAGACAATCTTGTTGATCCTGTGGAGTCATCAGCTGGAGCCACCACCAGACACCCTAGACACCGTCCCGGCTGCTCCTGTATTGTGTGCATTCAACCACCAAGTGGAAAGGGGAGACACAAGCCAACATGTACTTGCAACGTGTGCATGACCGTGAAGCGCCGGTTCAAAACCCTGATGCTTAGAAAGAAGAAGCGCCAATCGGAGCGCGAAGCAGATGCTGCTCAAAAAGGTCATATTCCCCGAAAAGACGAGTCAGATACCAATGGAAGAGCTTCAAGAGATTATCCTAAACCGAGTCACTCGGACAAAGAGGGAGGACTAAACAAAGATCAACAACCAGCCCATGTGGGAGAGTCGAATGCCGGACAAATAGACCTGAACTCGCATCCGAATCGCGACGACATGGCAGCCGATACATCGGCGCCTAGCACCTCGAATCATCTTGAAACAACAAACCGAGAGGTAAGGAACTATATGAATCAAAATGGTGTTAGAAGCTACAATAATGGTGAAGTGCAGGATAATCAGCATCCTTCTTTACTCAATCAATCTAATGGAGGGTGCTTTGGATCATCCATTGTGTGGAAAATGGAAAGAAAAGATGAGGTTTACAATCATGCCAATCAAAGTCAAAGCCATAGTCAAAACAACAATCTTTCTTGATAAATTTATTTATTTATTTATTATTTATACTTCTATATTTCTATTTTCTTGCACTCACAGTATATAACATAATTTGCTCTCTCTTTTGCAAAAAGGGTGCTCAAAGTGGTCAAAGATAGTTTTCTTATAGTCAAAAGGATGTATTACTATTATCAATATTTTGAAATATTTTCCTTCATGGAAGTGGGTTCTGCACTTTTCTCTATTTGACGATGTATTTTTTTGGGTCGTTTATGAGAATGAAAGAAAAAATGGTATACCTTAGTCCTCAGTCTTGGTCCATCCCTTTTTTTTTGGTGATATTAGTGACGGTTAATTCTGTTACTTCTTTTTATTTAAGCCCATCCAAATAATTCCTTTTGTTATCTCGGCATTTCACTTGGCCAAAAAAGAATTGTTACTACTAGAGTTTTAGTATCATAAAAGTTTCAACGTAGTCCAATTCCATCGACTCATTTCATCTAGTTAATTAACATACAAGTAGTTTACAATCAAAGTTCAAACATTGAAAGTTCATGAGTTGGCACTTCACAATTTCAACTCAATTTTTTTTAAGTGAAATTAAGGGACACTTTTCTTGTGTACATTAGTGGGGAATGAATGTGTAGAATCTTTGGTGGGTTTGTAAACCCGAAAGTTTTATAGCTAAATATACTTGTGGGTACATTTTCTATTTTCATATATAAACGTGAATATAATGATTATTCTAAGATTTATTACGTTAATAATAATGCTAAACATGTAAAAAATTAAATCAAATTTTTTGTAATAAATTAAAAGATTTTGTATTATGTGAAAAAATATTCAAAATAAATAAAATGGCCTATTTTATAATAGAAGGGTGCAAGTTAATGGGGTGGACAATGAATAGGGTAGGATAGGGTTTAGATTCTATTCGCAGATTGAGAATCTTACCCATAACTCGACCCGCACTCTAAAGTTCTACACTTGATGCTACTCGATACTACCCACGGCAAATCATTTTTTTTCCAATCAAAGGCAATATTTAATCATTTCTATTTTATAAACATGCTAATAGAACAAAAAAATATAAAATTAAATCCATATTAAAAAAATATTAAAATCGTAATGAAATCCATGTTAAAATTAAAAAAAAGAGAACATGTGGGTTCGATATCTATCAATTTCATTATACATGTATAATAATTTTTTAATTACATACTATAATATATTAGGAGTACAAGTAGGTTGGGTAGGGTTAAGTCTAAGCCCACACTCTACCCTACCTGTAGCTCAACTTGCTCTGCTCTCAACTCGATCCGCTAACCCAACTCTATCGGAATGGATTGGATCCGATTGAATATCGGGAATAGAATTAGTATTACTAGCCCTACAGAAGTATTATTTAGACATTTTACAAAAAAAAAAATCGTTATTTTTTCTTAAATGTAATTTCATTAATTTGTATTCTTCTATGGTGTTTAATGCATTTGAATTCGTTTTATATGGAAAAATCATGTTGTCATGACATTAATCTAATCGAAAATATTTGGTAACCAAAGAAAATCAGCCAAAAACAGCCATAACTTGTCTTATTTAACATTCATTAATTGTTGCGACAATTAATTAATGCTAAATAAGATAAGTTCTGGCTGTTTTTTTTGTCTACTTAGCATTACCCTTTTTTTTTTTACTATAGAAAGATTTAAATCCACAACCTCTTACGTAAATATAGAAAAACTATGTCATTTGAGCTATAATTTATTGACAATTATTTCTACCAATTATTTACGTCATTTCTTTTGATATTATTAGTTGCTCTCTCAAAATGATATAAACTTAAAATTCTCTATTCGATAGGTTAATGATTAATTCATTGCGAATCTAAATTTTATTAAAAAGTTTATATTAGTCAATAAATTACAATATTTATAAGACAATATTTAAATGTAACACTTACTTGAATAATGAATAAATTGATTACTTAGCCAATTCAAATTAAGTTATAATATCTTATTCTCATACTTTATTATAAACCTCATTTCAGAAAAATCTAAAAACTATGTTAACTTATTTATTAGAGTAAATATTTAAATTATTTTTGTGATTTTCAGTAGGGGTGAGCACGGGTAGCGGATACCCGATTATCCGTCCGAACTCGAACCGATAAGGAGGACAATTACATATGGCCATCTCTCTTATGATAAGGAGGATTCCAACATCTGACTACATATCCTAGTATGTAACCTAAACAGGCTACAACATTGAAAATGTGTCCAATCCCTAGCAAAGTCACTATTACAAAAGAAGGAATTGAGAATAGACCTAGTTGGCAAATGACCCGAGCCAACACAAAAGGAAAACCCCTATATCTGACAATCCTATTTGTTGGACACAATCCAAAAAAATCAAATCAAAATAGCATCCAGCCAGCATGATTACATTTCGATCTATTTGGAATCACAAGCCTTCCTAAACACTTATAGATATACTATATAAAATACCTACACCTAGACACAGCAGCTCAATTCCACACCTTAAATCAAACTCCATTAACCTTGGCCATCTGCATCAGTAGCCGCCTCCTCAAATTGGGGATTCAAATTCCTCTTGCCCTTGGAGGTGACAACATGATTTTCATGAATAAGCTTCTCTCTATATTAGGAAGGTGCATCAAGAACATGGGACAACACCTCCTATGACAAAGAAATTAACAAAAGCTATGAAACTCACTCAAGAATGCAAAATCCATTTAGAAACAGCACACATAGGAAGGAGAAAAAAATATTATATAATAGTACTTGAGTTTCTTTTTCTGGTGAGCTAAGCAATATATAGTTCAGCAGAAAGATCATCACTAACAGTATCATTGCTGGATATTTTCTCATCTTTTACATCTTCACCATTAATTAAGGCAGCAAACTCAGTTCCTCCGGAAACAGCAGGCTATTTTTTAGCCAGAAAATCTATAAGAACTGGGGATTTAGATAAAATTTCAGAATACTCACCAACAACTTTGTCACTTTTGATAAAAGTCTTTGATGACTCATTCTTAATACCAATATCCCCTTTTCCACAGGGAACAGATTTGTCTAAATCAGGCTCTTATTCATATGCCATAAGAGTTCAAAAATAGATAAGACCATAACAAAAATTCACCACAGCACAATAAAAAAAATAAGAAATGAATCATGAATTTACACAATCTAAAAAGAATTATATGTATATGTAACCTTTTTTGGAGTAGACTCGTCATCAGCATCATAATCGGGAAGTTCAAACATGGCAATAATGTTGGGATCATCACATATTCTCCTAATTCGAAAAGTGCCATAAAATGTATCATGTGTGACACGTTTGGTATCAACCTTCAGCAGTAACTTCTTTCCAGTGAGCCCTTGGAATATGGGAGGATAAGTATCCCCACATATAAACTATTTTTAAAGTAATACATAAAAAATACACAGTATGAATAAAATATATCACATCCCATTAAGTGAACAACACAAAAAAAAAAAAAAAAAACTAAGAACATATACTTGCATCTCTTTAAACCTCAGTAAACAAGTCAGCACATGATTTCTTAAGCAAATAAGATGCCTCACGATCAAAGAGAAGGAAAATACACTCCCCACAATGATCTTCAAGTGTTATTTTAATTTTAAATCTGCGAAGAGAAAACAAAAAGGAACACAATGATTCGGAATAAATAATACCAAGAAACATTATTTTTATAAACAATCCACAAGACAAAATGAAAAGACATTTTGAACAAAATTTCTGACCTTGGAGTCACATTAGTTATGTGCTTCAAACAAAAATAACAGTAATATGCACCATTTTAAGGATAGATATCCTTTCCACACACACACGCAGAATACCACCAACCTCCATCCTCAACAATACCTTGTATTGTACCAAAAATGATATAAGAATCCTCCTATGCAATGGGCATTTCAAAATTTGTTAACAATATGAATGAAAAAATAGATCTGAAAATTGTTCTTTGATTTTCTTTTTCAGTTCATTTGTGTATAAAATAAACATAAACACAACTAACTCAAAAGAAGACAAGCTCATTGTTATCTTGAAGCTCTTCAATAGTGTATTTTCTAGTTAAACGCATGAAATCATCTTCCAAGAAGACAACTTTACCCTCATTTGCAATAAACAGTGGCTGGAAACTATTGACACCTTGCTCAATCATACTAAAAAAATTATGGCAGACACTTGTACTTGTTACTCCAGATTGGTTGTAAATAAAGAATATAATAAAAATCAACAAAATAAACCATGCTAACCTCTGCTTGAATTCAACAACTTCAGGAAGATCAGGATTAAATAACATTTGAGTGGCATACATCACATTTTGAAGATCTACTTGACCTACACATCAATACAGAAAGAGTTTAGCAAAGTTTATTGGAGACAACACCTAGAGTAGCAATGAGATGTACAGAAAACAAACAATGTACCCCTAAAGAACTTGACTTTTGCAAGTTGAATGACAACAACAGGCTGCTCCACATAGCCAGAGGCAAGAAAATGATTTACTTGATTAACAGTTCCCAAACAATGCACATCGCACTGTAAGATTGAAACTCAAAACATGACAAAGAATGAAACAGAAAATAAGAAAAAAATGATTAAAAAATAAAGAGAAACCACGAGAAATGACTCAATTAACATACTCTTTTGAAGTTAATTCCAGTACAATTATTTTCACAATTTTTTCCTCTTTTGCATATTCTTTCTCTTCTCCCACTGAAGTTAAAAGACCAATGACATCTATTCCAAATAAACACAACCTATTAAATATTCAAAGGATTTGTTAAAAAAACTTGAATAACAGAATAGCAAGAAGAGATACACACCAACTAAAAAATCATAATCTTGGGTCATGTTTAGCAGCTCAGAAAAAGAAAACATGTTGAAATAAGTCTTAGGGATAACATCTTCATCAACAGCTACAACAGTGGTTCGGTGAAGAAAAACCAATTTAAATTCATGAGAAGTTGCTCTATAAACTTGACCTTCAACTATATGATCCCTAAACCTATTAAGGAGTGGTTTCTTAATTGTAGCTTGAATTTTTTCACATTGGAAATTCAACAAAAGAACAAAATCAGATTAATGAAACACATAATTTAAAGTTGAAAACTTAAAAAACAACAACTAACACCATATTTAAAAGAGAAGCTAATAGGGGCTATCATGCTCATCAAGGAGAATCATCTCCATTGAGTTAGGAATCTCATGGTTACCAAAAGAGGGTACAACCCAAAGCCTTAGAACCCTAACTTTCAGCCTCCAAGCCTCTCTAGGAGGATGCATCTTAGAAATCATATCAAATGGAGGAGGCATTGCAGAAAAAAAAGGAGATAAACAGAGTTGATGAAATAGATCAAAATGTAAACAAAAAAATTCTGAAATAGACAGAGCTTAGGAAGAAATAGAACATAGCAGAATATTTGTGCATTGAATGTGGTTCACCAACCATCCTTTTATAGAAAAAATCTAGAACACAAGGCTCACCTTTTTGAATTCAAATTGAGGATGATGGAAATGGAGGGAAAACAAAATCTCAGTCCATATGCATCTCCATTCAATGGCATAGAGATAACTAATCATAGGAGAAAAACCTGAACTAACACAAAAACAGGAAAAACAGGTGAAACTTTCAAGAAATCAAGAAATAGGGACCAAAAATTGAGATATCATACCATACCTACTACAGTGCACCTACATGTCATTAGACCATAAGGAAGGCAGTCATCAACTACCCCAAACAATGATTCTACTCATAGCAATGAGAGTTGGTAAATGTATTAGGTAGGGATACATTCTAAACAGCAGATGAATGGAAAAAAAAATATAGACAAACATCAATAAAAATCTGTTAATCACATCAACATTCATGAAATGGATGAGATTGAAACATCATACCTTGATAATAATTTCCAAATTTCCAATGAAGAATATATAGCACAACCTTATTATGTGTCCATAACACATTTTCATGGGAAGACCAGCTGCTGGATAGATTTTTCTTTGGATAAAGAGATATGCTAGTTAGACAAACAATACCATGAAGCCATTTTACTGGCACAAGGCCATCCTTTTCTCAATGAACCTCTTAAGTTCAGGGCGAAGAGTTGTATGTGCATCCAACAGCTGAAATATAAAATAATTTTTTCACAAACAACAAAAAAATGTAATGCAATTCAGTTGAACTTAAAAAATAAATAAATGACCAACATGCTATACATCAATTTTTGTCAATCACATCACCACTGATAGAATAGATTAGGTACAAAACCCATTCCATGATAATGATTCATACAACCCACATGCAACCAGCAATTCACTTTAGGTAAACTTAATGGATTTGTTGAACATACCTAAAAAAAACAAAGATTCATCAATGGGATTATTGAATCAGAACTGAAATCAGAATGCAAAACTTGAACAGGAGCAAATGGAATTGGGAATGCAAAAATTGAATAGGAGTGGCACAAGCATATTCTTTTATCAAAGAAGCAAACAAATTTATGACAATCAGCTCTACTTCTTTGCAAGAGGTGAAATATACAGCAATTTTTGCATAACCAATAAAGGATTGAAATGCAACTGAGTTGACTAACAAAAGATTTCATCAAAATGCAAATAAATCACCAAGAAACTATCAATCAATTCCTATCAATTACATCACCACTCATCAAATAGATTAGATAGAAGAGAATTTCCTAGTAACACAAACAATGGAGTGATGCCATCTTTTTGTGAGAAAGCCACTTCCTTTCTGAATGACATCTTAAATTCAGGACAAAGACCCCATATTTTTTTCAAGAGCTGAAATATAAAATAATTTTTACATAAATAATAAAAAAATGAGAATGCAATTGAGTTGAATAACCAAATCTTTCATTTAATGACCAAGAAGCTATGAATCAATTCCTATCAATCACATCACCACTGACTAAATAGATTAGGTACAAAACCCATTCCATGATAATGATTCACACAACCCACATGCAACCAGCAATTCACTTTAGGTAAACTTAATGGATTTGTTGAACATACCTAAAAAAACAAATATTCATCAATGAGATTATTGAATCAGAACTGAAATCAGAATGCAAGACTTGAACAGGAGCGAATGGAATTGGGAATGTAAAACTTGAATGGGAGTGGCACAAGCATATTCCTTTATCAAAGAAGCAAACAAATTCATGACAATCAGCTCTACTTCTTTGCAAGAGGTGAAATATACATCAATTTTTGCATAACCAATAAAAGATTGAAATGCAACTGAGTTGACTAACAAAAGGTTTCATCAAAATGTAAATAAATCACCAAGAAGCTATCAATCAATTCCTATCAATCACATCACCACTCATCAAATAGATTAGATAGAAGAGAATTCCCTAGTAACACAAACAGTGGAGTGATACCATCTTATTGTGAGAAAGCCACTTTCTTTTTGAATGACATCTTAAATTCAGGACAAAGACCCCATGTCTTTTCAAGAGATGAAATATAAAATAATTTTTACATAAATAATAAAAAAAATGAGAACGCAATTGAGTTGAATAACCAAATCTTTCATTTAATAACCAAGAAACTATGAATCAATTCCTATCAATCACATCACCACTGACCAAATAGATTAGATAGAAAGCCCATACCTTGATAGGGATTCCCACATTTTCAGTGAAGAATGTATGGCAGAACATCATTACCTATGCAGAAGACATCTTTAAGGGAAGATAACCTACTCCACGTATCTCTCTTTGTAGGAGGGAATTTCTAGTTAGACAAAAAGTTCTTTTATATAAACAATAAAAAAATAGAATGCAATTGAGTGCTTCATAAAAAATATATATATATATTATTCCAATACTCCAATACGATAATAATCTGCTCAAAAATAAACTAAGATGCCGAAAAATAGATAAATACTTCAACCTCTCTAAAAAGATAACATTCTATAAATACCAAACTCTATAAAAGGTACGCTACTTACTCTAAATAACATTATATTTATCTTCTTCTCTTACTAATTTGAACGTGAGAATGCCTTTGCAGGTGTCATCGCCAACTTTCTCCGTCTCAAGCGAAAGCAAGCTCAGTTCCTGAATAGGACGAGTTATACCTCAAGTCTGACTTATCACACAAAAACAATAAGTATACATTCACCAAGTTTCTAAATCTTAATATTTATCAACTTTTATAATACTTGTATGTATATATATATATATTCTAATACTTGTTAAGTTTAAAAATTTTGAACAAGTATATATGTTTTTAAGAATAATTAATGGATGAAAATAAGAAGAAAAAAATAATACTTTTTACAATACCCTTAACCTCCTGCTTGTGAAATAGGACAAAAGTGATCTATATACTAAAGTACTTTACTCGGAAAATATTTAAAAAATTTGTATCATTAAACATAAATAACAGAACATGATTCTGAATACAGAAAATAGTATAAAAATTCAATGAATTTGTTGAATATATACAAAGTAAAAAATAAAAATAGATTCATCAGTTTTTAAATAATGTAACAGAAACTTCCAAAGAATGTAACTAAGAACATGAACCCAGAAACAAACCAAGTCAGATAAGAGAACATGATTCTGAATGCAGAAAAAATTATAAATTGCTACATTCAGCCCAAACAATTCAAAGGAATTAGTGAATGAGAACGGAAATTGGAATGCAAAATTTGAATAGGAGAGAATGAAATTGGGAATGCAAAACTTGAATAGGAGAAGCTGGGTCTATAAACTGGATTTGCTGAAAAAATTCTGTCAATCACATCACCATAGAGAAAGTAGATTAGGTAGAAACCCCATACCTAGACAATGATTCACAAAACCAAACGCATGATCCATAAATATAAGAAAAGGTAAGTAAGAAGATAATCTTTATAATCATTATAAAATCCCAAAAATTGATAAAATACACAAACCACATACAACAAACAATTCAACAGCTAGCAAAAAGAGAAATGATAATCATACCAACAAAATCTAAATAACGAAATGAAGAAGAGGAAACAGATTCATAGACTATACTCAAAATTAACAGCAACTTCCAAAGAATGTAACCAAGAATATGAACCCAAAAACAAACCAAGTTAGATAGACAATTTGTAAATTAAAAATTTCACAATTTGCACAATTAGAAATTTCACAAACCCTAAACAATAAAATATGGGTTAACCGTGGAACAGATACTAAAATTGATCATAAGGATGTACACAATGAAAGAAAAGAAAAAGGATGAAGAGAAAAATAGGTTTGGATGCACCTGATTGATTGATCAGAGATCTTGAATTTGAGACCCCAATAGGAAATCACTAACCTGGATGAACGGCGACGAACCAAACTCCTAAGAAAACAGAGCTCATACACAGAGTTTCGTAGGCAGATGAAACGAAGCTAGGAGAAGAAACCAAAGCTCCTAGGGTTCCAACTAATCATTACCTGTTGAAACAAAACCATCAAAAGGCAGGTTGCATGAGCGATTCGGTGAAATGGAAGGCAGGTTGCGTGAGCAAGAAAGTGAAAGGGATAGCTGATGGCAGAATGACAGAGGAGCACATGCACCCCTAAAGATGAGAAGCCACGCTGGAGGAGCCATCGTGGAGGAGAGCCTCCACCTGGGACTGGAGCCGGCCTGGAATGCGGAGAGGTCTCCAGCTCAGAGATGAAACCACGGTTATCTATTGTTTAATGATAAAGGGAGTATAGATATATGTAGTTAAGCTTTTATTAATTATTATGCATAATGAAACAAACTTATTAACTTGAGAACTTCAATGACAAGGTATTAATAAAAAAAAAGGACATAATTTTTGTACTAAAATTAGGTTTTATTAATAAACAAGTTTAGAGTTGGTGATTTTATTAAAAATAATTATTCATGGATTACCCACAACATTATTTTTACACTAATCCATTAAATACTAACTAAATACATTAATGTTTTTCTTATATCATATTTCTTATGATATACATAATATTATATTTTAATTAATCCAATACATACATCGTACGAGCTATTACAATGATCGTGAAAAGACGATAAAGGTGAAGGATCAGGATCCATAAAAAAACACTAAAAATTTATCTTCATTGAGTTATACTAGCATTTTATCCGGTACCCACTAAACCTTCCATTGTTTCCATGCATGTTCATTATTTTAATCTCAAAATCAAAAGGCCTTCCATCAATTTTTCATTTTTTTTTGTTTATTTATATTCACATGCAATCTATTTCATTTTTAAAAGAGCGAAGTGTACACAAAAAATATTATAATGTAATAAGCTATGGAAGAATCAATTACTTTCTTTCATCTCTTTCTTATTATTAGGATTTATGTTTGAATTTGATTTTGAATTCAATCTCTTCTACCATTGTAATTAATTGGATATCTATCATGACTTCTTTTTTATTTTATTCAATGGAAAGAAAATTTGAGAGAAAGGAGTCTCTGTTTATAATTTGAGATAAAATGATTTTTTTTTTTAATTTTAGATTCTGCAGAATTAATAACAACAACTCTTAAAGTTGTGAAATAAAAAAGTCCTTGATTCAACCCCTTTCAAAGCCAAACTATAACCTTCAATATTAAAGGACATTTGGAAAATCTGGTTTATAACACAGATTTCTGATCATAAAACACAAGTATATGTCCACTAAATTAACGTGGTGATGTGGCGCTGGTTATTAATACATTTAATTATTAGTGCGTGGCAAAGGGTAGTACTGTAGTAGCCACCCACTATGTAGAATGCTAGATTCAAACAATTTTAGTAGTATCGACCAAAAGAAAAAAAAAACAATTTTAGTAGTGAAAACAAAAATATATATTAAAATATTTTTTTTAGATATTATTATATTTATAATTTGAAT
>NC_029785.2:2578859-2580834 GCF_000816755.2 Arachis ipaensis
CCTTATAATACATATTAGCTAAATCTAATATTTAAATATAACATGTTTGATGCGGTGGCACAAGAAAAACTGCTTTTGAAAATTATAAGATATTTGGACATTCTAGCTATAGACCAACACGTTTAAAAAACGATTTAATATTATTCTTACATCTTACTTCATCCGTTATTAATACCTCCACTTACACTACCTATAAATCTTAGAATCAAATTTTTTTTATAAATTAAATTTAATTAAATTAAATAATAATACTTTAAATAATATTAATTATAACTAATTTTTGTTATGTTAAATTAACTTAGTTAGATTTACTTACAAAAAAATTTAAATGTATAACATTATTCTAAATCAAAATCATATAAATAAAACGTATTAAATCAAAAGTATATATTTTTTCCTTTAACAAACCTTTTGGTATAAGCTTAAATAATATTAAGGGCGGTTACTATAAAATTAGGCAAATATCTCCAACAGCTTTGTAATAATAGATCAATAACTTAATAATTGTAATATAATATATTCGAATTCACACCCTTTACATTAAAAAAGATAAAATCAGCACACACAAAAAGTACATTATTTATTTTAAATACACATTATATTTATCTCACATTTTTTTATTTTAAATGTCAAAGTATTTTTATAGGTGTCTACCACCACCAATTTTCTAAAAACCAATGTATACCTATTCCATTTCAAGTAAAGGAGAACGCAACTCTTGAACACGACGAGTTATATCTATTGCCAAATTTATTACACAGAAACATTTGGTGTCCACTGCGTGGGGCTTTTAAATCTAACCCCACTATTATTTTTCTGTTCAATTTTTATCCTCTTTTGTAGATTATAATAAATAGTGGAAGAGCAAAATATCCACCTCCTCCACTTCTTCCTACTGAGATTAAACTATTGGCTATCAATAAATCGCTAAGAGCAAAAGTGCAACAGGTGATTGAGTTATTAAACCAGAAACAGAATGGTCGAAGCGTTGAGAAGGAACAGAAAAATTTTGATAATCGTGATAACGATGACGATGATCATAATGATCCATGAGCATCTTAAGTACTTGGACAATTTTTATAGAAAATTGATGACTTTTTCTTGGTAATTATATGATTTTTAAGGCTATTCTATTAGTACTTTGATTTTCTTGGTTTCATGATTTTTGTAGAAAAATGTTAGGAAAAGAGAAGCAAAAGCACAAGGAGGAACCAATAATTGAAGACAAGTGTAAAGAAAATTCATGGAAACTGTCAACCCTGACCTCTTCACACTCCAATGAGCATAGCTAGCATGAGTTATAGAGGTCCAAATGACGCAGTTTCAGCGGCATTAAAAAGCCAACTTTTAGAACATTCCAACGATATATAATAGTTTAGATGCTCTCTAGTTTTACGGTATTGAACGTCGTGACATTGGCACCAATGCCAAACCGCTTCCCACTTTCATTATCTTGTGGGAGAAGTGGCATCTAACGCCAGATGCACCAAGTTAGATGCTAGAATCACCAAGTTAGTCCAAAAGCACCATTCCTTGTTGGAGGGCTAACGTCCAGCATCATCCCTACTGTGGCGTCCAACACCAGTGCAGCGGCGTCCGGCGCCATAACCTCCTACGGCATCCAACGCCAAGTCCTCCGCACTCAATGCCAAGCCTCCAGCAACACTCCAGGCTTCCTGTACTCGACACCGTTTCTTCGGTATGAAACGCCAAGAAATTAGCTCTAAATAATATTTTTTTGAGTCGATTTAAAAAAAAATCAATCTTATTTAAATTTGAGAATTGATCAATCATTCAAAATTCGATCATAATAATCTTGTTCACAAAAATAATGTTAAATTAAAAAAAATTTATCATATATTTTTATTATAAATAAATAAAAATAATTTAATAATTTAATATGTATGTATTAAAAAAATAAGTTAAAAATTATGAATTGTCAGTTATATTTTTAAAATATAATCTACAAGCAGTC
>NC_029785.2:2581621-2586160 GCF_000816755.2 Arachis ipaensis
AACAATCAAAATTTAAATTATTAAAATTAAAATTAAACTAAAATATTATAATTAAAATTAAACTAAAATTAAAATATTAAAATTAAAATTAAACTAATATTAAAATTAAATATTAAAATATTATGTATATTTTTTTAGTTTTTCATTTAATTTTAAATTTTTATCGTTTATTTAATTTTAATATTTTCACTTGTCTTCCTTCAAATAGTCATTACATATAATTTGAAGGGAATACTAATATTGTGATTAATAATTAGAATCAAGATTCAATTGTTTTAAAAAAAATTGATGTTAAGTTAATTTTATAACTATTAATATAAAATTTTATATATAGAGAGAGAGAGATCATTTTTAAATAACAAGCATGAAAATTAATTATTTTTATTTATGTAACAGACTTAACACCTAATCAAATATAAAAATATACATATTAAATTTTTTCAAATTTTAGATAATGAATACTAAAATTAATTATTATTAAAAAACTAAACTCTTTTATATGAAAATAATAACTAAAAAGCTTATTATTTGATTTTTTTAATTTATGGAGACCTGATCTTTTTAACTGACGGAGACTTTTATCTCCTATGAACTTTTTGTAAAAGTAGTTTAATTCTATGAATTTTGTTCTATAATCTATAATATTAGGACAAAACCGACATAATTTTAAAAAATTTATATTCTCGTAATGTTATCACGGGTAAAGACACTAGTTATATACAAAATTTAAATTTAATAATAAAACAATAATGTTATATCACATTTTGCGGTTTGAATTAGATTGTATCAAATTAATTTTCAGTTTTGAGAACGTATGAAAAAATCGATCAAATTCATGCATTTCATCAAAAATAGAATCTAATCTAATCTAAATTTATACCATTTTAGCCTATTTTCAATTTGAATTTATTGAATGAATAATTTTTTTTTAAGATTGATTTGTATTGAAATTAAACACCTGTATATGATAGTGATAGATAGGGATGGCAGCACCACCCGCGGGTATCCACCCCACTTCTACTCGCTCAGGACGAGTAATTACCTGCCCCATATTGTGGTGGATTTTTAGTAGGGCGGGTTCTTGGACAGGGCAGATTAGACGGATTTAGGTAATATCCGCCTACCCATATTGGTATATATATAATATATATAATTTTAATATATAATATGTGTAATATATTGGTAAAGAAAATTATGCTAATTTGGATTTTTAACAAAATTAACTTCCGTTGCAAATATAGTCCAAATCGGCAATGATTTTAAATTCAAAAGATAAGTCACAATTCAAAACAAATATAAACCGAAAGTATTTAAACTCTCGGATCGTCTTCCCTAAAAGTTGCAATGAAATGCTCTATTATTGGTTTTGAGGGATTTGGGGGTTTTGGGATAGTAACAAACAAGAAATGTAAATAGCAAGACAATAAACAAGCATGCAAGGAATTAAATGAAAGCAAATAAAAGCAATGAAAATAGAAATTAAATGGTAAAAAGAGCTCCCGGCAAGAATTGGGGAATTAAGGATTCCTATCCTAGTTATGGACCACAAACATGGTAATTGTGTAAAACTAATCCCAATTAGTCAATCCTAACATCGAGAATTAGTCAAAATGACATAATTGATCTCAATTCACAAGTCCTAGCCAACTCTATTAATGAAAGGCTTAGAGTTAGTGGAAACTAAATCAACTAACAATCCTAATACAATGTGAAATGAACATCCACAACTCAAATTCACCTAATTACCCAATTTTTCAACCAAGAGTGTGAAAAATTATACAAAAGCTAAAAAAGATATTTTATCAAACACGTAGCATGCATAAAAGAAAAAATATCATAAATTGCAATAAAAATAAATTCTATAACTATCAATTGTAATAAATGATAATAATAACAACTCAAATAAGTATTAAAGAAACATAAAACATCAAAATTGCATTAAATGAAATTAAAAGTAACAAGAGTGTTCATAAATATAAAAGTGGCAAAATTGAGAAATTAGCAAAAGAAATGAAGATGATCAAGACAAGAGAGTAAGAAACATAAATGAAACTATATTAAAACAAGAATTAAATGTTGAAATTAAAGAGAAAGTAAACTAAGAACCCTAATTCTAGAGAGAAGGGGGAGTTTCTCTCTCTAGAAAAACTAAATAAAAACATGTAAAAACCTAAACCTAAGTGCTCCCCCTTTCACATAGAATGATGACCCTTTGATATAGCACTCAATCAGCTTTAGAAAGTCCTAAAACTAGGCTCTGGAGGCCCAGAAATCGTCCTCAGCGATTTGCATTAATGAGGTCACGTGCTAGGACTTGTGCGTACGCACACTTGCTGATCTTTCACTTGTGCGTGCGCACAGATTGTCGTGCGTGGGCACACATGCTGTTGTGCTTCTTGTGCGTACACACACTCCAATGTGTACTTCTTCTTTGTTTTCTTTATATTTTTTCCCTATTATTGCATGCTTCTCCTCCACTCTTATAAAGTCATTCCTATCTCTTACACCTGAAATCACTCATCAAAAGCATCAAGGTATTGAATGGAATGAAAGTGGAATAAAATTGGTTAAATTAAACACAAAATAGCATATTTTCACAATTAAGTTCAATTTAAGGAGAGAACACAAAAGTATGCCATTTGGATGAATAAATGTGAGTTTATATAATGAAATCCACTCAAATCAATTTAAAATTTATCGTCAAATATGGATTCATCATATATGTAAAACAATTAGTAAAATGATTAATAATATTGTATCATATTTAAAATTTTATTTTAATTTATACTATATATATGATGATGGTTATATAAATTTTAAAATTTTATTTTATTTATTGGATTTTAATAATTATAGGGACGGATAGGGTAGAGACAGAATGGATACTTACAAGCTGGGTTAGGGTTCAATTTTTTACTACCCGTATGTAGAAACGAAACAAATTCTATGCGAGTGTAGGATGGAGCAGGATCAGATAAAGCAAAAATCTACTCCTATCTGCTCCGTTACCATCCCTAGTGATAGAAACTTTTACGAAAAAATTATGCTTTGTTGAAAAAATGAAAAATGAGAGTGATGATGAAAAATAATTTGGCATAATAATATTTGGGGTTAACATTCTTTATTAATTATTTGATGAAAATATTGTTTTTCAAGTTTTTCGCTAAATGTTTGGGGAAGAAAAATGACATTATCCTAAAATAATAGAAATTATGAATCCAACAAAACATGTGACAAGAATAATATGACAAGTCATCACCGTTAATTTTATTTCTAAATCAAAGTCGAAATCCCAAATTGAATTCCTACATAAAAAAGTAAAAATTTACGTGTAATTATTTTTACGTAAAATTGATTTTTAATAATTATTAAATAATTTAATAAATTTAATTAAATTATTATTTAATAATTTTTAACTATCAACTTTATATAAAAATAATTATATATGTGACTCTTGTAATATAAAAAATGTTACATAATCAATATTTTTTCAGCATTTATCTTACATTCAAGACAGCATTACTTATTTTTCCATTTTTTTACTAAACTTATCATTCTCCTAGCATTTTCCTTTCTATATATATAATAGCAAATATGCACCCAACCAATATCATACCATACTACTCCACCTTTAGTAGAGTGTCTTAATCCAAATACTTCTAACTTCCCAAAGACATGGAATCTTCTTTTACCTCCATGATGCTCTCTCACCCAATTTTTTACTTCTTTTTCATGCTGTTTGGCATCATACTCCTCTTCATCAAACTCCTCAAACCCAACGATTCAAACAAGAAAGCAGAGAAGCATAGGCTTCCACCAGGTCCCAAACCATGGCCTATAGTTGGTAACATCCCTCAAATGCTTGCAAACAAACCCACTCTTAGATGGTAAAATACTTTTAAAATTTTTTTGTTAAAATATATTAATTTTTAGACGAATTTATTCTTAACGAGTTCTAATAGTATCCGTGACTCTAAATCTAATTTATTCGTAGACTCGTAGTAAATAGAATATGTGCACAACTACAGCTTAAAAAATATTTAAGAAAACAATTCAAAAAAAAAATTATGCTAAATCCAATTTGGTTAATAGATGCGGATCTCTTGTATTTTTTGAAAAGTTTAAACGAATAGAAAGAGGTAATACAAATAGTTATATCTTTAATTGATTATATTATGTGTATATTAAAATCAGTCATTAAAGTTAGTCACTAGTATAAAATATATGTTAGAATATAAATATACATTAAAAATAAAAATCACACATATATTTATACACAAATACATTAATAACTGATTTTATTGAGTGATTTTGTATATGAATAGCACTTTTGATCTTTAATGCACTCCTTAAGTAAAACACCTTAAACTTTTAAATCTTAAACCTTAAATTTGAATAATTAATATAAAATACAATAAAAAATTAAGATTTCTTTAATTGATAAAGAATATAACATCACTCTTAACCTAATAAGGAGCATTTAAAGATGAACTATCTAATGATAAAAAGTTTGGTTAATATATAAGAAATACTAAGTTC
>NC_029785.2:2586173-2592642 GCF_000816755.2 Arachis ipaensis
AAAATAATTTATAAAGTGACTAATTATTTTATTTTCATTAATAATAATAATAATAATAATTATGAATATGAATATTTATATTTGTAGGAGATTATGATGGCAACAATAGATAATCCATACAACAACATTGAATGGGTGCTGGCTGAAATGTTAAATCAACCAAAGCTACTTCAGAAGGCTACCGAGGAATTAGACAATGTTGTGGGAAAAGAAAGGCTAGTGCAAGAATCAAATATTCCAAAACTCAATTATATAAAGGCATGTATAAGAGAAGGTTTTCGACTTCACCCAATCGTTGACTTCAACATTCCTCATGTCTCCATGGAAGACACCATAGTTTCTAATTACTTCATTCCAAAGGGAAGTCATATCCTCATTAGGAGACAGGGTATTGGCCAAAATCCAAAAGTTTGGAAAGACCCATTAAAATTCAAACCTGAAAGACATTTGAAGAATGATGGATCTAACTTAACTTTAATTGACCCTAATTTAGAGACTTTCACATTTAGCACCGGAAAACGTAGTTGTCCTGCGCTTACACTTGGTTCTACAATGACTATTATGTTATTTGCAAGGTTGGTGCATGGATTCACTTGGACTGCACCACCCAATGAACATATCATTGATCTTTGTGAATGTGTAGGTGATACTTCAAAAGCTAAGCCACTTGTAGCATTGGGAAAACCAAGGTTATCTGCAGAGGTTTATCACAAATTGGATCAAAAGAAAAATATCTGATTAGGATGTCATCTCTACTAGCTACTTAAAGTGATGTTAATCTAGAAAAAGAGAAGTCAATTAATAAAACTAGTAAGAGTAGTTAATGTTAGAGTAGTTGATAGGTCTAGTGACATAAATAGTAGAATTATATATGTAGTCTCTAATTCGTAACTACTATGAATAATCAAATTCCAGTGTTCAGTTTTTATTTCTTTGTTCTCCCTGTTTGCTAAAGGTCTTTAGGAAATACAATAAGCTCAATTGATATGAACAACACAATACATTATTAAATAATAAAAGTTATGAAACAAGTACATAAATTAATCGAGATATCTCTCTACTCATTCATTATTATTCATATACATAATAATGCATGCGACTCGATTAAACATATTATTAGAACGATATAAAAATATGACATCAATTTATATTACTCGATCTCTTATTGTATATTTGTAAATTAATTTGACGAATAATAGGGTTTTTGCTTTTATCATATTGTGATGGTATGGTATCAAAGCTCAGAAAGAGAAAGAGAGATCTAATAGACTGATTTTATAGAAATGTGAATGAGAAAAATGATTTTGTTAGCTTATTATTACATTAATTTTTAGTCTTATATAATTAATAACTCTTAATAAATCTGAGATTAATACTAACAATTATTATCTAATCTCATAATTAACTAACCAACTCTGCAAGCTCTATTTATTCCTGAGATCAGGCACGGACCTACACACGTGAGTAATGGGCACTCTCTCTCTCTTTCTATATATATATATAAAAGCTCTATTTATTCCTGACATCAGGCACGGAATAAGGGGCACTCTATATATATATATATACCTTTATTTTAGTTTTTTAAATGACTCTACTATAAATAAACTAAACTTAATTGCTTAAAGCTTTAAATTTATTTTTTTAACCTCGTTAAATTTAGTCTTTTATTCTTAAATTTCAGCCATCACTTTATTTTTATTCTCTTAAACACTCTTCTTAGTTTTATATTTTCAATTTTATTTTTCTATTATTTGTTTAATTGTCATATTCTCTTTATCAAAAGGTAAATTTTAAATTTTTTATATTTTTTTATATAGCTCTCTATGACTTTATGTATCTTCCAATTTCATTGTTTCTCTTTTTGATATTTTCAATTACAAATTTTAATCAAGCAATTATAGTTTAATTAAGTATTAATATAATTTTTTATTCTTTTCATGACTTTGTACATTTTATTTTATTCTCAATTTATTGATCCTTATTATTTGTTTTTATCTTTTGTTCTATTCTATGTAACTATGTTGCATATAAATTTTTAAAGTGAATTGATCAATTTATTAATTTAGAATATATATTTTTTTATTTTTAGAAATAGTAATGGAGAAATATTTTTAAAAAAAGTTGCCACTAGAATCTAAAGTCACTTCATTAGTCTCTTCTAATAAAAAGAAGTTCTTAGAATTCAATGTCGAAAGCCTGGTAGCTGATCCTAAACAATGACCTAAAATTTTAAATTATAATCTAAATGTCAGAGATGAAGTTAGACGAACTTATTTATAAAAAGGTCCTTGTCAACCAAAAGAATGTTAGTGTTGCAAGTATGAAGAGTGTTGAAGTTAGTCCCACATTAAAGAAAGCAAGGAAGAGTGAGGAGTTTATAAGATAAGAGACCCATTAACTTGACACCTTAAGATTTATTGTTAGGATTTGGTTGAATTAGTCCCACATTGCTTAGGATAGCAAATGGAGTGGGTGGCCTAGGCTATAAATATGGACTCCATTTGCTATCCTAAGCAATGTGGGACTAATTCAACCAAATCATAACAATAAATCTTAAGGTTTTGAGTTGGATGTGGTGTCGTCCCATTTTATGTTATCTCACTTGATTCCTCCCCGAAATCTCCACGGTGGCCCCAACAAGTGGTATCAAAACCGATGGTTTAATCGGTCTGGTTTAAGGGGTATTCAAGGTGAAGCATCGGAAGTCTTCCCGGCAAAGGTGGTTCGGGCGGCGTGTCCCGCGGTGTTTTGCGACGATGTGATGGACGAATACTCATGTAGTGGAGGAGCTAGAAAGAGGGGGAGTTGATGCTTGATATGGAGGCTCACACTTGAGGGGGAGATTGTTAGTGTTGCAAGTGTGAGGAGTGTTGAAGTTAGTCCCACATTAAAGAAAGCAAGGAAGAGTGAGGAGTTTATAAGATAAGAGACCCATTAACTTGACACTTTAAAATTTATTGTTAGGATTTGGTTGAATTAGTCCCACATTGTTTAGGATAGCAAATGGAGTGGGTGGCTTAGGCTATAAATATGAGGCTAAGTTCTCCATATTTTTTGCACCAGTCGAAAACACTTAAAGCTTGTATCTGACTTTTCTTTTTCTCTATACTCTTTGATTAGAGAGTGTTGTGAGGTGTGCTTTGAGAGTGTGGGTGTACTGGGGTGCCGGTGTTAGAGAGAAAGAAGTCTGTGTTGTAATAATTTTCACATAGTGATATTCTTTGGTTGTCATTTGACAACGACCGTGGTTTTTTTTCTCCAGTAATTGGGGTTTTCCAAGTTAAATTCTTGTGTTGTGATTTTGTCTATTTTATTTCTTTGTGAAAGGTATTTTCTCAAGGAAAAATGGTGTATTATTCCCAACATGTGGTATCAGAGCTTCGGTTCGATGAGATTTATTCTTAATATGCTCTGTGGTTGCAGCCTAGTCTGACCTTTCACATCAGAAAAGAATTTTGTCCTGTGACTTTATGTTGATCTTTGGTTATTGTTGTTGTTGTTGGAAGGCAGTGTGATACTGTGAGAGTGCAGTTTGGAAAGGTTCTGGCTAAGGAAAGACTTGGTATTTAAGTGTGTCCATTGTGACCCACCTCTCTTTCCTAGGGACCCTTCCTAGTGCACGGTCTACAGTTGAGTTATACTATTCCAGTATACGGTTGCAATAATGTCAGGATATTCAAGTGCTGTGAAGCTTGAAATAGAGAAATTTGATGGAAGAATCAATTTTGGCTTGTGGCAAATACAAGTCAAGGATGTGTTGATACAATCAGGTTTGCACAAGGCGTAGAAGATAAGAAGTATCCTCATCGGAAGCTGAAGATGTGTGACTATTTCAATCAAGGTGGAGATTGTTAGGATTTGGTTGAATTAGTCCCACATTGCTTAGGATAGCAAATGGAGTGGGTGGCCTAGGCTATAAATATGAGGCTAAGTTCTCCATATTTTTTGCACTAGTCGGAAACACTTAAAGCTTGTATTTGACTTTTCTTTTCCTCTATACTCTTTGATTAGAGAGTGTTGTGAGGTGTAGTTAAATATTTGCTTTGAGAGTGTGGGTGTACTGGGGTGTCGGTGTTAGAGAGAAAGAAGTCTATGTGTTGTAATAATTTTCACATAGTGATATTCTTTGGTTGTCATTTGACAACGGCCGTGGTTTTTTTTCTCCAGTAATTGGGGTTTTCCACGTTAAACTCTTGTGTTGTGATTGTGTCTATTTTATTTCTCTGTGAAAAATATTTTCTCAAGGGGGAATGGTGTATTATTTCCAACAAAGAACATGATTTTCTACAAATATATTTTGGGACTTCTCTCCATAGATTTAATGCTAATTGGTTTGATGAATTTGGCAATTGGTTGGAATATAGTATTTTAAAAGATGATGTCTTTTGTCTTTGTTACAATATTATGAAACCTGATAATACGAGTGGTGATACTTTTATAAAAGAGGACTTTTCAAATTGAAAAAAGAAGGAGAGATTACAAATATATGTTGAAAATCATAATAGTGCTCATAATCAAGTTGAGAATGAAACAATTATTCAACATTTTTAAAATATAAAAACAAAAAAAGAAGTATCTTTAAGATTTGAAGACAAAGTTAGTGACTAATGTAAATTTTATTTTATTTTTTTGTTATTCGAATAATTAATGTATATTTTTATTTTTTTTATATTTTAAATTAATATATCTTTTAATAGTGACGTGTATTATTTTTATCCCCTTATCATAAATTTGTTGAGTCTGTCTGCCTGACCCATGTTATTGAGTGACTCACACTTCATCATAATTAGTTTGTATAGTTCTACCTAAATTAAAGATGACACACCAATAATTAAATGATGCAAAGTACTAAAATCATTCAAAGATATTTCTTTTAATTGATTTGATGATAAACTTCCAGTGGTAGTCTTGGTTTTCCCAGTGCAACTAGTGGCTTAACTTTTGTGGTATCCTTTTCAAGTTCAGAAAGATTAATGCTTGGTTCATTGGGAGGTGCAATCCAAGTGAATCCATGAACCAACCTTGCAAAGAGCATAACAATCACTGTAGTCCCAAGTGTGATTGCAGGACAACTTCGTCTTCCAGTGCCGAATATGAACAACTCTAGATTTGACTCAGTCAAAGTCAAATCATATCCATCTTTCTTCAAATGTCTTTCAGGTTTGAACTTCAATGGTTCATTCCAAACTCTTGGATTTTGGCCAATACCTTGCCTCCTAATAAGAATATGGCTACCCTTTGGGATGAAGTAATTGGCAACAATTGTGTCTTTCATTGAAACATGAGGAATATTAAAGTCATTAATTGGGTGAAGACGAAAACCTTCTCTCAAACATGCCTTCACATAGTTGAGCTTTGGAATATCTGATTCTTGTACTAACCTCTTCTTTCCTACCACTTTATCTAATTCTTCAATAGCCTTTTGAAGTATCTCTGGTTGATTAATTATTTCAGAAAGTACCCATTCAACATTATTATATGGATTGTCCATTGTTCCAACTGCAATTTCCTGCAAAAGACACATATATTCTTCATATTCATCTTATCAAGCAAATATATATATTTTAATCATGTAAGCTACATAAGAAAAAAAATAAAGAAATTAATTAATAGTCAAGTATTTTTTTTCTAGTTTTTTTTAGAGTGGAGCAAGATTAAGAATAAAATTACTAACCATATAAATAAATTAAAATATAATCAAACAATTCATTCTTTCATTCTCTAATCACTCTGGTATAGTCGATAAAATGGGCTAAACCCATGACCAACCCATTTATTTGTTTACACGGCGAATTTTGTTTTTAAAATTAAATCTATTTAAATTTTGAGTTAAGTATTATTAACTTGAAAAAATGACGGATTAATAAATAGGTTAAATAGACAGTACGTTTAAATTTTATTTTACATTTTCAAAAAAAAATTAGTACTTTTATCTAATATCTTTTTTTTATTCGACCCGAAAATCTGATTCATTAGTTGGAAAAACATTATTTGTTTCAGCCTTTCGGCATAAATGTAATTTTTTTAAAAATATTTTTAAAAAAATAAAATAAAAAGATAAACGAACCAACTCATTTAACCCATCGAACTAATCATAAATAATCCACGTTAAAAAATTATGCCCATAAATAAAGTGGGTTTAAATGAGTCTGTCCCATTTAACCCACAAACTTAAAGTGATCTAGACTTAAATAAACCGAACTAACCTATTTGACAGTCCTACACTTTGGCCATTCTTAACATTTTTTCCTCTCCATTCTATCTCTCTTTAACATATATGCTTGAGAGTGAGTTAAATCGGTTTACAAAACAAGTTCGAGTTCGATAAGTTAATTTGATAAACTTGTAAATCAAAATTAAATAAGTTTTTAAGCTCGTATATTAAATAAATCGAATTTAAATTTGTGTAATAATAATCTTACTTTTTATTTATCATATCTTAGTTGTAATATTTTATTTATTTTATTAT
>NC_029785.2:2592678-2595595 GCF_000816755.2 Arachis ipaensis
ATAATTTATTTATATAAAATTATATATATTATATTTATGCTATTTGAGCCAATTCGTAGATTTTTGGTGAACCGAATCTAAATTTTATAAGTAGACATGATTATTAATGAGATGAATCATGAGTTAAAATTAGTTTTATTGAGTCGAATATGAGTTTAGCCTACCTCAACTCATCTCCGTTCACTTCTAATCCTATAATATAGTGTTGTAGGCTTTTATTATTTTTCGAAAAAAATCTACCTGATTTTAATGTATTGTTAAATTTCACTAATTAACTATTTTAACAGAAGAATCTTTAAACATAACTTCTCTAAGAAATAATAAAAGCATAGTGTTGATAATAATAATAATAATATGAAAAAGTGAATTAGTAAAAATGTTACCATGATTTGACTTTTGATTTCCTGGAGAGTCAAAAATGGATTGTTGTTAGCATCTTTCAATGAGATAAGAACATCAAGCCAATCCTCTTGATGTGTCCTGGTCCCATTCCTCCATTGACAAATCCTTTCTTCAATGATGGGATCATGGTACTTCCTTAGGGTATTAGTAGCTTTCTTCAATATTTTCTTATGACCTTCAAAATCAAACCCCCACAAGAACGGAAGATAATCAGAAACAGAAAATGCATAAATATGCCTTACCACCATGAACTGTGCTTCAACATACTCCAATTCCTCAGCACCAGGACCCCCATCTTCTCTACCATTACCAAAGTACCTCTTATTGAAGAGCAACCTTCTAATCAAGTTTCCACCATAGTGTTGCCCTACATGCCTCAAATCCACTAGGCCACTACCATTCTTGATTTGGTTATACACATAGAGAACAAGGTTATCGGCTTCTTGCACCCTTTTGTCATGCAGCCATTGATGCCTTTGTGGCGAAATCAATTCCTCAACTATGACTCTCTTCATTTTCTTCCATTGTTCTCCAAAGGGTGTTAGAGTTGTGGCTAGGTATCCCGATGAGACAAATTTACTTGACCAACTCAATGGTCTTGATGCGAAGATTGCATCTTGTTTCATTAAAATTTGGCGTGCAATGGAAGGACTTGTCACTGGGATAACATGGACATTGCCTAGACGGATGCATGCGATTTCGGTGTTGAGATCATTCATGATGTTTTGTATCCATCTAAGAGTGGGTTTGTTTGCAAGCATTTGAGGGATGTTACCAACTATAGGCCATGGTTTGGGACCTGGTGGGAGCCTAGGCTTCTTTGATTTCTTTGTTGAGTCATTGAGTTTAAGGAGTTTGTTGAAGAGAGGTATAATAATGCAAAATAGCATGAGCAACAAGGTAGGACCAAATTCCATGCCTGGGCTAAACACTCAAAGTACTATATACGTGGGTGCATTTCAAGTATAATTTGGCTGGGTTGAGGTAGGTGCTTATATATATACTACACAGTTAGGTGTATATGAAGTACGGACATTTTGTTAAGTTGTAGTATCTCCGTGTTAAATATATTTCGGATATGATATTCATTCGACACGTATGTTTATTAGGTCCAATTATATCTTAATGAAAAATAAAAAATTATTTTTTGGATATGTTTGAACACACTTAATTAAATACCATCATATATATATCAGTGTATCCAACATTATTCTTAACATGTATTTTTAAAATAAATTTAAAAATAATATAGCTTAATTTTATTTTTTTATTTATCTTATGTTATTATTATTGTTTTTTTAAAGGATAATATCGACCGAATCGATGATAAAAGTTTTGATACCTATTATGAAATAATTTTTTTCAAAACTTAAATGGATAAGAAGATACAAATAAATAATTATATATCTAATATAATTAAATTAAAAGTGTTAGTGTGTTACTATTGAATTACTTTATATTTGTGTAATGTTAAAAAAATCAACTATTAAATGTTTAGAAAATTTTTATTAGTTCAAAATCATTTGTTATATCTTATTATATACTTAGAAATCAATAAAAACAAGGATTTCTTTTTATCAATTAGATGGTTATTGATATTTGATTTGATAAAATTCGATATAGATGATGTTCAAATTCGTTATATTGTTGTATTTAGCATTGGCTTATCAAATTTCTTTGTTACCAAATATATGGATGTATTTATGTTATTCAACATTAATTAGTATAGTGATTTGGTAAAATTCAGTATACAAAATGGAAATAAATAAAACTTCAAGTCAATATTATATAAGAATATTTGAAAAAGAAAAATATTATAAGATTATCAGAATTTATTATTTTTTATTATTAATTAATTATTAATATTTAAAAATATAAATTAAAATATATTATTAAATTAATAACTAAAAATAATAACTAAAAATAATAAATTTTAATTATGTTCTGACATTTCTCTTTGAAAAAACTAATTTCTATCTATACAGGAACTTTTTAATGTGAAAAACATGTGTCCCCTAAAGCTAAAAGCCATTAATATGGTGTGGCGCTAGTTATTAGTGTGTGGGAAATGTATACTCAAATGCATCTAATTTGATAAAATTAGGTAGGCACTCCCTACGTCAAAATGACAGATATGAATTGAACTTCTAATTAATATTAAAATGTATACTCAAATGCAATTAATTTTAATTTATCATAACCTGTTAAGCAAGAAAAAGTGCCATTGAAAATTGTAAATATATTTGGACATTATTCTATGAAACCAGAAAAATTTCTAGAAACAGGAATGCTATTGGAAAAATGTTCCTTTATTGGAAACACAGTATACCGTACCATTGTATAAAGAGTAGGGATCATCTCATAACGAAGATGGTATGAAAAGTGAATTTCTTTTTCATAATGAAGAAAAAATTAAAAAGATAAGGACTTTATGTGTAATATATACTTCTTTCAAAAATTTAATTACAATTTTTATTTTTATTCAATCAGATAAATTTAATAGTACCTAAACAAA
>NC_029785.2:2595776-2600061 GCF_000816755.2 Arachis ipaensis
TAGTTGATATATATTTTATAATATTTAAATAATAATTTAGAAAGTACATACAAAATAATATCGAAATAAAATTCGATTTCTAATTGTATTTATTTGGGAAGCAACAACATAGTTTTTTGGAAGTGTGGGAAACAAAATAAAGTGAGCAAGTTATTAAACTAATGATAAATAATTGAGAATTAGTAGTTAGTAGATGAATATTTATGAAATTAGTTGGTAATATCTCTATGTATATAATTTAGCTCTTGTAGCAAACAACGATAAAATATATAATATCAATTCCTCTATCTATTCTCTTTTCTTAGATTTAACATGATATCAGAGTTATAATATCTTTCTTAAAGAGGATAGAATATTATTTTTTCTGTGAGAAACCACCGTGTGAATGCTTTCTCATTAAACTTATATTTATTCCATCAAAGCAGTAGTTGCTCCCCTCTCTCACAAAAATCACCTTCATCATTGAGCTTCACCAAGCAACTAACCTCCGCCGTAGGATGACCCCTCCTTTCTTTTTTTCTTCTTCCTCTGACCGAACAAAAACCACGAAGTCATATCTCTCTCCTACTTCTCTGTTCACCACCGACAATTCCATCGCCGTTGTGGCTACATTCTCTCCATTTTTTCTTCTCCTCATAATCTCTCTCTAACTCGTCTCCATCTGCCACCAGACGTGCCTCCACGCGCCGGTCAAAGTTCAGCTACATCCACCATCTCCATCACCTTTCCAGATTCAATTTTCAGTAGTTCGTTCAGCCTCCTCGAGTTTCCCGTGTTGTCACCGCGCCATACGCGTCCTTCTCTACGTCATCGCGCCACACGCGTCTTCCTCTGCGTCATTGCGCTGTATGCGTCTTTTTCTGCGTTACCGCGCCACACGCGTCTTCTTCTTCCTCTGCATTTTGAGTCACCGCACCACACGCGTCCTTTTCTGCATTTTGAAATGCCATCTCTTTTTCAGTTTGCCACTCTTCTAGTAGTTACATATGCATTTTTCTTCCTTCAATTCTATCTGCGCCTCAATAGTTTCATCTTTCCTATTTCCATCAATTTCTTTCAGTTTCTATTCTCTTATTATGTTATTTTTCAATAAGTTTCAAACTCAAATTAACACTTAAGTTTGAGGGGCATATTAAAGTAATGATAAGTAGTTTAGCATTAATAATTAGTAGATAAATATTTATAAAATTAGTTGGTACTCTCTCTAATATAAAGACTAAGCACTGGGCTCTAGTAGAAGCTCAAACTGATCTGATATCGATTCACAGTTTCTCATGAGTTAAAAATACCATAAACACTCTCTCCAATAATATATTCGAACAACCAAAGTACTTGTGTTGGTAGCAAATTCAATCTTATATAATAGATGCAAGTAATTGGAATTTTATATTATTTTTTAGGGACAAAGTAAATAGTTAGAAGGAGCTCCTTGTTGTTAATATTTCAATCATAGATCAAATTGCTGATATATTTATAAAACTCTCATCACTACATTTATTCCATAAATTTTGAAACAAACTTAAAGTGTGTCTTAATTTACATCTAAGTTTGAGGGGAGACGTTGTTGTAGCAGTATATTATGTAAGGTGATTTGTCACGGTTAAAACCGTGGCTAAAATTTTATTAAAATCATGAATAACATATATTAGTCATGAAAGAAGAATTGTGGACATTAAGGGTGTCACATTTTTATCTTGGTATGGTTTTGGAGTTATTAGTTACAGATTTATAAACCGTGAAAACCTTTAAATAACTATGGTTTATACATTATTGTTCATGTTTGTGACTATAGCTAAATGATATTAAGCAAACCAAAAATAATTATTTTGCCACAATTTACTGTGGCTAATTTGGGATAGTCGAATTTTTTTTCATGATTAATATTGGTGGATTTTTTAATCATATTATTTTTATGACTAATTCAGATTATTTTATCACATTTTTTGTATGTCTAATTTAAAATGACTATAGTAAAAAAGTGACTAATTATAAAAAATAAAATAAAATGTCATAATAAAGATACTTCTTGACACAAAATTACATCATACAAGATTTAAAAAAATAGTCCTGCTCTTATTAGTATCCATAGTGATAAAAATATGAAATTAAGTAATACATAGTGTCAACAGCAAATATTCTAAACTAAATGACTTTAAGGTTAAAAACAAGTTAAATGAAATTATTACAAAATCAAGTGTCAGGATGCATCATTATTAAATCTTAGATATTCACATTGGAGTACCTGCAATATTATTTAAATAAGACCCTATTATCTCTTAATTTAAGAAAAAAAATGTTTCAAATTATATTTAAAAATAATAATATTTAATGTTTTTAAAAAATGGAAAAATACATATCCAATATTTTTAGTAATATCTGAAATAATAATTGCTAAAAGTTGAACGATATCACCAACCTATAAAATGCATGCATAATAACTATGGAAAAGCTTCTCACCACACAAAATGCACCAATATCCAGTGCCATATTTTCAGCAGCTCTATGTATAGCTTCATCTGCAAGTGCCATGATTCTCTGCATAAAAGAAAAAACAGAGAAGAACATGTAACAAAATAAATTTGTGTAAAACTTGCATATATTACAAAATCCAATTGAGCAATTGTTTGCAAAATTTTCAACCAGGAAACAGAAACACAAACTAAAATATGATGAAAAAAGCATCTCATAAATCATAGATCTTCTAATGAATTTACTTGTCATCTCTAGTATTTCATGAGGGAGAGTGGCAGAAATCAAGACACAATTAGAACTAATTAAATGTTTCAACGATTGCTAACCAACTTGGGTTGGTCGAGTGGTCAGCTCACTCGTCCGCTTAAGTAAGTGTCGGGAGTTTGAACCCCGTCTTGTGCATACAGCAACTCATTGGCCAATGACAAACTCTTATAATAATTTGATGTGCAAAAAATGATATTAGACAACCCTGTCATATTTTTCTCCTCATTCACAAACTTTATAAGGTGCATGGAGACACCAACTTAATAAATTCAATCTCCAAACAGATGCATACGCAAACAAGCACAAAATAGAGGGTTATATTGTTGATGAAGCTTCAAGCTGTTTTACACTTGAAAATACTGGGTAAATAAAATGCATTTACTAAGTTCAGGAAATTAGGAAAAAAACGAAAAATATAAAATATTATAACAGATTTTGTTTTGGTTGCAAAATAACCAAACTCAACTTTTGACTGACTATTGTATTATATTAATATCTTCGGAACTTAATCACAAGGAATAGCAAATTTTAGTCTTATGTACTTACTCTTCATCATTATTATAAAATAGAATTTTTTTAATGATTCTTATTAACCATGATAAATCAATATATTTCATCTAATGATGATTAAACATATTATAAAAGATAACTTATTTTTTATTTTAGAAATGGTTAGTTGGATAGAATTTAAATAAGGTTTAATTACTCTACTGGTCCTATAGTTTCGCAAAATTTTCAATTAGGTCCCTATATTTTTTTTTCTTTTAATTGAGTTTTTGCACCAAATTTTTTTTTAATTGGGTCCCTACACTTTTTTTTCCTTTTATTTAGGTCCTTGTACCAATTCTTTTTTTTTTAGTTGGGTCCCTATAAAATTAAGTCAATTACTACTAAGAGGGACTTAATTGAAAAAAAAAATTGGTGCAGGGACCCATTAAAAAGAAAAAAAGTATAGAGACCTAATTGAAAATTTCACGAAACTATAGGACCAACAGAATAATTAAACCTTTAAATAATAATAATAATATGAAAATTTAAATTGATAATTTGACTTTTGATTTCCTGGAGAGTAAAAAATGGATTGTTGTTAGCATATTTCAAAGAGATAAGAACATGAAGCCAATCCTCTTGATGTGTCCTTATCCCATTCCTCCATTGATGAATCCTTTCTTCAATATTTCCTTATGACCATCAAAATCGAGCTACCACAACCATGGAAGATAATCAGAAATAGAAAAGGCAAAAAACACAATGAAGAGTGATTCAACATACTCCAATTCCTTAGTTGAGTTTTCAATATTTCCTTATATATGCAGCTTTGGTTTGGAGATAAGATACTACTATTAGTGTTGAGTTTTCATGTTTTTTTGAATATTTTCATTCATAACATCAATTAGAAAATGTATAAAGAATTAACTTTTAAATTAGTTAATATATATTAGTCAATATTTTTATTGTCATCACAATTATCTTTTTAATCCTCACTCTATTTTAAAAATTTAAGATTTCGGATTAAAGTTTAGAAGGATAGGTTGGTGGTAGTTGC
>NC_029785.2:2600103-2600835 GCF_000816755.2 Arachis ipaensis
TATAAAAAATTGATTGGTTAATTTGCTTTATTGTGTTAGGAAATTATTTTAACTTTTTAATTTGTTTGTGAGCAATACATATATTAATTGTAATTACAAATTATGCTATTTTAAATTAAATGATTTATATAATGGTGATCTCATTTATTGTTTTAAATGTTAAATTGAATAAATCATTATTACTTTTGATTTGGAATTAAATGAGAATAAAACTGGATATTATTTTTTGTTCTTTAGATAATTATCTTTTAGATTTTAGATATATTATCTTTTGGATTTTAGATACTATTTTATTTAGGTTTTAGAGTTTAATGGGTGACATGCTCAAATATAAATAGTGCCTTCAGGTTTCAGTCCCCAACATACCAAAGCCGCCTTTGTGCTCTTTCTCCATCAGAAGAGTTGCAATTCAGCCGTTTAGAAATACAGAAGGCTTTGGTTGAGGAAGATCGAAAGAACTACAAGATCCAAATTCTTCCATCAATTTTTTACTTTTATGAATAAAAATACGCTTGCGCATTATAATATATTTTTGGTGATTCAATATGGATCATCTGGACTAATAAAAAATTATTTATTCCAACATATTGATTATTACAATTATTACTGATTATAATCTAAATCAAATTCTGACATGAATTGAATAACAAAGTTGATGCCTGGCCTTGAAGGATAAGAGAATTTGTCGGAATACATATAATTAATGAATTTTAAATAAAATAAGTTCTAATC
>NC_029785.2:2600882-2604178 GCF_000816755.2 Arachis ipaensis
TTATAAATACCATATAAATTAAGTACCTACTTAATCTAAACTTTAATTTAATTTGCTGTTTTGTTCATCAATCAATTCTTATAAATTCGCTAATTGACCCTAAATGATCAACTTAGCTCTTATACCATTAATAGTTTAACATAGAATTATTTAAGCAACACAACAAACAAATTAATTTGAGAATCCATTCTCAACTTGCGATACCATGCAATCACTAATAATCATAAATTTATAATACCAATAACATATCATAATAAAAAACAAATCAACAATTAGCATTTCTGTGATCTAAGAAATATGATTAATAACAGATATATTATTTCTCAAAATGATTTACAAAAAAAAGTGACCTATGAAAATTTGCTTTCTTAAACAATACATTACAATAATGAAAAGATAAAGCTGAATGCACATTAGATTCAATAAATACAAATGATATAAGATGCTAGTTACTAAGTATAACATACTAAACCTTAACACAAGAAACTCATGAAACGTCCTAGAGTCACTACAAGAAAAGAGAGTTATTTTAACATTGTCTTTTTTAATATTTATAATTAAGTGTAAAAATTAATATATATTTTTGACAAATATCACAAATATCAAATTTTTTATGTTTTCTTGATGAATAATTTGACCGTAGAAAATTACTCCTCAATTTTGACACTCATTTATTTTCAATTTACTCCACTGTTCCTCTTCTTCTTTGGACTCTGTCAATTTTGGCATCACATTGCTCTTAGTTTGGGATCATATTACTCATTCTTTATCTTCAAAATCTCAGTTTATTCTTCGATTTCAAGATCTCATCTCATTCTTTGTTGAAAATTTTTTATGGTCAATAAGTGTCAAAATAAATAGTATTTTTGACAGTTAATAAGTATTATAAAAAATATATTCTCAAATTTTTTTAACAAATTATTTTTGACCGCCAATATTTATCAAAATAAGATTTAAACTTTTTTCACAATTACTTATATATTAAGAATACTATTTTTGACAAAACTTTTATTAACTATTTTTATAGTTAAACTAGTATCAAAATTTATTTTTTTGACAAATTTTAATTTTTTTGTACACATATAACCCTCAAAAATAATTTATATTGTTGTAATGAGTCTTAGAATTTACATAATATTTAACAAACATAATCGAAGCAGAAAAAATCGAAGAAATATCTGAAGAAGATGAACTAGAGAATTGGGTAAAACTTTTCAAAAATGCTTAATTTCATCTCATTTGACTTAAAAACAAAAATTATACGGTGATTAGTGATTAGCGAAGTAGGCATATGTGTGCAGAGTATTATTAAGGTTCACTCTTCTCCCAATTTCGATTAAAAATTACTTATTTATTTATTTATTTTAAGATTTATGATTATCTTTGAATAGAATCAATAATCTTTTAGCTGAATTGTTACTTTAGACATTAGAGTTATGCAAATATGATACACAATTACATATGCAATTCAAAATTTAAAGTGTTAGAGAGGCATATCACTCAACACTTGACCTGCATGAATTTAAACAAGAAAAATTAGAACAGTTCAATCAAATTAAATGTACGTAATTTTTCAATTTTAAGTATAACAGACCAAAAAAATTATTATCCAAATACCAATTTCAAGAATTAGAATAATATATTCAAAATTTATTAACTAAAGCTAATTCTAATTTAAAAGTTCTAATTTCAAACTAAGTTAAATCTAAAAATTTATATTCAATTAAATTCAAATTAAATCCGAACAACAAAATTAAAACTAAGGGAAGAATTTTTTAGTATTAAACTGTAAACACATATTTTCTGTGTGCTTAGGTGAACCTAACCTTTTGAATTTGTCTCATATAAACAACTATGAAATACATCTAAATACTGTAAGAGAAGTATTATAGGAGAAGATATGACATGTTTCAAAGGATGATATTAATTGAAGTTGTCCTTCTGATCTAATAATTTTCACCACTTTATACATTGATAATTTATTTGATGGATTTATTTGGATACACTATAAACCTACCAATAAAATCTTTATTATTATATCTTTTTCTTCTTCTCCAGAAGTCAAACTCCTTAAATGAATATTACCTTCCTCAAAATTCTTATAAATTCAATTCAGAAAAGTATAATTCATTACTATGAGATTCTCCAAAATCATAATTATTTTTTTCTTCAATCATTTCAAGAATTAGCATTCCATAACTATACATATCTGACTTGTGAAAAACTCTACCATACATTCGACTAAACATTGGTGTAATATAAACCGGAATCTCTCTTATGCCAAATATAGACACAATACTTTCATCCTTTTTGTATATTTTAGCTAATTCAAAATCTGTAATTTTTTTATAAAAATTTTTATCAAAAAACATATTTTAGGGTTTGATATCAAGATGTAAAATTCTTGTATTGCATCCCGATGTAAGTAGTCTATTCTTTAAGCAACACTAATTACAATCTGATATAGTATATATTCCAATCTAAATTAGATATGAGATAGGAAGATTGCTCTTTATATTTATATCTATCCAAAAATCCATTAAACATGAATTCATAAATAAGAACCCGTTCATTCATTTTATAGCAAAATTTCAAAAATAAAACAATGTTCACATGAGATATTCTACTGATAATAACAATCTCGTTTACAATTTCTTTTACACTTTCTTTTGACTCCTTAAATACCTTCACTTTCACTTGACGACCATCGTTTAAACTTGCTTTGTATATAATATTATATCCTTCTTGTCCTAATTTTTTATGAATTTGTCATTTGTTTTACTTTTACGTAAGTGTATTTCACTGGTACCATAATTTCTTATTAGCTCCTCAACTTGTTGATCAAGAGATGTTTTTTTACTCAATATTATTCTTTGTACTAAACTAAAATGCGCCTCTTGTGATAATAAACAATTGCAACAAAGATTAACGCCAACACCAACCATTGATATACCTGCATGTATACATTAAAGTGAGGAATAATTACAAAATAAAAATTTAGATTGAAAAAAAAAGTCATAACTCAAAACTAACTCTCTCTCTTTTTCATATATTAGTAATAAAATATAGTTAAAGGTAATCTCTAGATGCATTATTATTAGTTTTTTAGCTTTTTACCATAATGTCACGTCAATTTAAATGGCTAATTCATATAACTTGACTTCAATCTTCTGTCTTTGTATTATGTAATAGGATTCTTATTACATTTTTATCTTTTTGTAATAACCTATCTTTATATAATGTTATATAATTCTTTTTTAACCTTAATTTTTTATATTCTTTTATCCTTTATTTCT
>NC_029785.2:2604304-2613284 GCF_000816755.2 Arachis ipaensis
CTAATTCATTCTCTTTTTCTTTCATACTCATTACTCATTCTTATATTTATTATATAAATCAATATTCACTTCATACATTTTCTTTATCTCTTCTCACATAATCTCATACCTCTTTCTCTTTCTCCTTCTCCCTCTCCATTCTTGCTAATTTTTTGTATAACTGGAATTTGGTTGATGACTATAATTTTTTTTTTTTAATTTACTAAACGTATGTATTAGGTGATTGTATGATTGTATTCATTAATTTTTCTATTTCTTTGTGTAATTAATTATATTCATGAGTAGTTATATAGTATATTTGTCATCTATATATCACTTCTTTTTTCTTTTAACAATTTATATTTTTTTAATATCATTTAGTTGTAATAATATTATTGAAAATACATGTTGTCATGATTTATGAAAAATAAAATTAGAAAATTGAATATCATTTTTAATTATCAAAATATTAATGATATTTACTATATAAATCAACATTTACTTTACACATTTTCTTTATTTCCTCTAACATAATTCCATACCTCTTTTTCTTTCTCTCTCTCCATTCTTACTAATTTTTGCACAACTAGAATTTGGTTGATGACCATAGTTTTCTTTTTTTAACTTGCTAAACATATGTATTAGGTGATTGTGTAATTGTATTCATTAATTTTTCTATTTTTTTCGTATAATTATATTCATAAGTTATATAGTGTCTTTGTCACTTATATATCACTTCTTTTTTCAATAATTTAATTTTTTTTAATATTATTTAGTTGTAATAATATTGTTGAAAATACATGTTGTCATGATTCATGAAAAATAAAATTAAAAAATTGAATGTCATTTTTAATTATCAAAACATTATTAATATTCATACTTGTATTTTATCTAATAGTTTCATTATCGTACCATAGTATTTAAATAATAAATAAATATATTGTACAATAGTTTTTACAAATTAAGTTCTAAGTTTAATATTAATTTACATATTATCTAATATATCTCGAAACAATATATATATATATATACTTTAAATTTATACTATATAATACAATTAGTTTAGCTCTCCAAACGATATGCATTCTAACATAGTCTTAATTTTATTTTATTTTTTGTTTCTCGTAAGTTTAACATTGCTTAATATAAAGATAATAATGAACGTACCTAAAATGGAAGTAGAAGAGAGATGAGATTTTGGGTGAGTGAGACTACCGAATAGAAGCAATGCCTGTGGTGTGGTAATGACAACGGTTTCAATTGAGAATGGTGGGAGATTTTTTGATAGGTTAGTATTGGACACATCCAGAATTTGAGTTGTCGTAGACTTGTCAATCTATTTGGTATGGAACAATTCAATTTCTTTCCACCAAGATACAATTCATACAGATCCGTTAAAAAAGATATTGTCCCTATCAAATTCATATTTGTCAAATTTACGGTTCTAATGTTGCCTTTATCATCACAGGTGATGAAATTCCAAGTTTGTTAGTGATTGTTTCCTCGCCATGATTGCGCCAACGGAAATGAATAATGAAATGTCTGAGCAACTTGAAGCAAAGTGGTGACTCTGTGATCACAAGGTCTAGGATTGTCTGAACAGAATGCATTAGTAGTGAGATTTCCTTTGAAGTCTGAGTCTTATTAAACGAAGGAAGAGGATCCTGCAACCAATAAGGTGGAACTACACCTATTAATCGATTGTTTACAAGCAATAGATATTGCAAGGGTGTGCAATTGGATAAGTCTGGGATAGAACCCTCGAAAGAGTTCCTCTCAAGATTCACTTCATACAATAGTAGCATGTTGAAATCGTACCCGACAACTTATTATTATCCTTCACGTCGCTGAGATCCAATCTACTTAGCTTGGGTAGTTTTGAAAAAGACTCGAACAACACCCTAATAAAATTGTTTTCAGAGAGATAAAGAAGCATCAATATGGGGAAGGAATCAAATGTGTCCGGCAAGGAGACCATGAAGTTTGAGCCGAGAGTCCGAGAATTGCAAGGCAAAAGTAGCTATTCAAGTTGGGAAGAATGTCCAGGGTGGAAAGTTGATGTTGTAGCGCAAGTCAAGGAGCTCCAAACTTTCTAAATCCTGGAAGCAATCGTAAGGGATACAAGTATAGAATTTGGAGAAGGGAGAGGCCCGAAATGGATCGAGGTAGAGGAGTGTGACGAGGGATTTGTTTGAGACCTAATGGTGTGCTCCATTGAGCCCCCTTGACCCGAGTTCGATCTTTTCTACATAATGGAGATTAGCTGCTGGAGTAGGATTTTGGGATGAGCTATTGCGACCTGTGCTTCTTGTTTCATACAAAAAATTAGTTGGTGTATATTTGTTTGTTTTGTTTTTTATTTCCCGTAAGTTTAACATTGCTTAATGTAAAAATAATAATGAGCGTACCTAGAATGGAAGTAGAAGAGGGCGAGGTTTTGGATGAGTGAGATTGATGGATAAAGGTAGTGCATGTGGTAATGACAATGGTTTTAGTTGAGATTGGTAGAAGGTTTTTTGATAGGTTGTTATTGGACACATCCAGAATCTTGAGTTGTCTAGACTTGCACCAAGATACAATCCATACAGATCCGCTTAACTGTCAAATGAAGGTGATATTATCCCCATCAAATTCATGTTTGTCAAATTCACGGTTCTGATGTTGCCCTTGTCATCACAGGTGATGAAATTTTCAATATTGATGGAGACGATTTTCTCGCCACGATTGCCCTAACAAAAATGGATAATGAAATGCCTGAGCAATTTGAAGCAAAGTGGTCTAAACAGAATACATTAGCAGTGAGATTTACCTTTGGAATCCGAGTCTTATTAAATGAAGGAAGAGGACCCTTAAGGTAGAACTACACCTGTTAACTGATTATTTGTAAGTAATAGATATTGCCAATGTGTGCAATTGGATAAGTCTAAGATAGAACCTTCGAAGGAGTTCCCCTCAAGATTCACTTCATACAATCGTGGTATAGATCAAAGAACTTGAATCGTATCCGACAACTTATTATTATCCTTCTGGTCGCTGAAATCCAATCTACTTAGTCTGGATAGTTTTGAAAAAGACTCAGACAACACCCTAGTGAGGTTGTTTTCAGAGAGATAAAGAAGGATCAATACGGGGAAGGAATCAAATGTGTCCAGCAAGGAGCCCATGAAGTTTGTAGCCGAGAGTCCGAGGATTGCAAGGCGTGAGTAGCTATTCAAGTCTGTGGGGAATGTCCAGGGTGGAAAATTGGTGTTGTAGCGTAAGTCAAGGAGCCTCAAACTTTCTAAACCCTGGAAGCAAACTGAGGGATATAAGTACAAACTATGGAGGAGGGAGAAACCCGAAAAGGATCGAGGCAGACGAACGTGACAAGGGATTTATTAAGACCTAAAAGGAATTTTCCATTGAGCCCCCTTGACCCGAGTTCGATCTTTTCTACATAATGGAAATTAGCTGCTGGAGTCAGCTTCTTCATCACTAATCCCATTATCATTATTATTGGACAAGACACATACACACATGATGATGATGATGAAGAATGTTGCAATACCGAGTAGGATTTTAGGATGAGTCATTGCGATCTGTGCTTCTTGTTGCATACCAAAAATTAGTCGGTGTATATTTCTATAAATTTTGAAGTTAAATATAGATTTAATTTTGTTTTGTTTTTTATTTCCCATTAGTTTAACATTTCTCAATGTAGAGATAATAATAAATGTACCTAGAATGGAAGTAGAAAAGAGCGAGATTTTGGGTGAGTGAGACTGCTGAGAAAAGCATTGCCTACGCTGATGACAATGGTTTTAGTTGAGAATGGTGGAAGGTTTTTCGATAGATTGTTATTGGACACATCTAGAATCTTGAGTTGTCGTAGACTTGTCACCGTCTCTGGTATGGAACCGTTCAATTTATTTCCACCAAGATACAATCCATACAAACCCGTTAAACTCTTAAATAAAGGAGATATTGTCCCCGTCAAATTCATGTTTGTCAAATTCATGGTTCTGATATTGGCTGATGGGAGCTAAATGTCAGTTTCGAATTTTCATAAAAGAATTGCATCGTAAGTATAGTCCAAACCGGCAACCAACTCAAAATCAAAGTTTAGAAAATGTCACAAAAGTTAAATCAATAACTGAGAGTAGAATCCCGGTCGTTCTCCCTAAAAATTGTAATCGAGTGCTCAATTATTGGGTATGAGAGATTGGGAGTTTTGATTACAATAAACAAAAAATGTAAATAATAAGAAATTAAAAAAACAAACAATAACTAAATATAAAAAAGAATTGAACTAAGACAATTAAGAAAATTAACTAAGAAAGATCTTGGTAAAGATTGATGGTTAAGAATCACTATCATTGTTATTAACCACAACATGATAATTACAAGGAGCAATTCTACTTCGTCATTCCCAAAATCGGAGGAAAGTCAAATGGATTTAATTGATCCTAATCTATAAGTCCTAATCAACTTACTCACTGAATTAGTGAAAGATTAGCGTTAATGGAAACAATATTAATTAAAACCTTCAAATTATTAATCAACTTGGATATTAGTAACTCGAGACTACCCAAGTTACCAACCCAAAGCAGAAATGTAAAATTTTACTCCATAACTAAAAGAAACACTTCACCAAACACCTAGAGTGCAATAAAGACAAATATCATAAAATATAAGAATTAATAAAAACTATAACTAATCAAGACAAAATATCAATAGTAACAACTCAAAAAATCATAAATAAAATATAAAACATCAAATTCATTAAAAGAAATGAAAAGTTCACAAGTCTCATAAACTAACAAAAGAAAGTAAAGTAAATACCACTAAATTCTAAGAGAATTATAATACAGGAACAAAAAAAAAGATAAAAACTACTACAATTAAACAAGACTAAAACCTAAAACCAACAAGAAAATTAAGAAAAACCTAAGGAATTTTAGAGAGAGAAGCTGTCCCACTAAACCTAAGAAGAAAGTGTAAAATTGTGAATATGGTAGTGTCGGTTGATCCCCCTCCATCCTCCACTTCAATAGCATCAGAAATAGGTTGGATTGAACTCCAAATGCTCTAGAAATCTCCCCTCACGTGTTTCTTTAATGAGGCACGATCTTCGTATCTCGTGTACGCGACAGGTGCATGCGTACGTGAGACTGTCAAAATTCAGGGGATGCCGCGTATGCGAGATTGTCAAGACTTCCAAACTCAAATTGTTCATGATTCCTCGCTTTTGCATGCTTTCTTCTTTTCACTTTTTTAAGCCATCCTTACCTTCTAAGTCTAAAATCACTCAACAAATACATCAAAGCATCGAATAGAATAAAAGCGAAATAAATTTAGCAATTTAAGGGCCTAAAAAGTATGTTTTTAACCATTAAACACAATTAAGAGAAATTCACAAAACTATGTTATTTCAATGAATAAATATAAGATAAGTTGATAAAATCCACTCATTTCAATTCAAAATTTACTATAAAATAGTGATTTATTAACCTCTCCACAATTAAACAATAGCATGTCCTCATGCTAAACATCAAGAAAGACAAGATCAAAAGATATTTTTATTGAAAAAAAACTATCTATATGTATTCTATCTATTTCTATCTATCTACCAAATCTATATATATCTACTCGGTCAAAATAAATCAATTTCCAAGAGAATATATAAACAAGGAGGGCCAAAAGCATTAATAACCAAGTCAAATTCACAATCGAATTAAGTCATAGAAAAGAATTTATAAACTTGCAAGATAAGAGATAATCACAGCTGGAAACATAGAGTTGAGCAATCGAACCCCTCACCGAATGTGTATACGCTCTATTCGCTCAAGTGTATAGGGTTGATTCACTCAATACTCTTCTAATCTTGCTTTCCAAAATTTGTTTTTCATCTAACAATCAACAAATATTCAATGTATGCATACAAGTATCATGAGGACTTTTCCAAAGGTTGTAATGGAACTAGGATAAAGGTAAAGATGCATATGGCTAAGTGAGCTAAAATTTAAATCTTTGATTAACTTAAGTTTTCACCTAACATATGAGAGCCTATACAATTCTAATACAACCTAACTGCCCATCATTTCACTTTTCACACACTCATGCATTTTTTTCAATTCACATCCCATATGCATTATTATTATTGCTTTTTTTGGGGCCTTTGTCCCCTTTTTATTCTCTTTTTTTTTCTTTTTTTTTTCATTTACATATACATATAAAAATATCAATGCATATGGTTTAAACATTTAATGCATAAATATGTACTTAATTTCTAAAATTTTCAACAAGAATTAAAAACACACTTCTATCAACCAATGTTCCCAATTTTCTATTTTCTCATATTTAGATGATACATACTCTCACTAGCTTAAGTTAATCAAAGATCCAAATTAAGGATATTTATTGTTTTTCACATAGGGTTAATGATGTGCTAAGATTAAGAACAAAAGGGATTTAATAGGCTCAAAATTGGTTAACAATGGTAGATGAAAAGGTAAGGCTATTTAGATAAGTGAACTAACTTGAACAAAAGCCTCAATCATATAAATGCATTCATACACAGAATAATGGATATAAAGAATCAAACAAAATAAAGATCACAATCATAGAAAGAGAATAAGACATAAGGAAAAAAAATAGTGGTTAATATGATACAACCACTCATTAAAGCTCAAAAACTCACAAGGTAGTGTGTTCTAGCTCTAAACTATGTTCCATAATTATTGTTCAAGCAAGTTTAATGAAAAATTTTCAACTCAAATCAATTGGGATGCCCTATAAATAAATTTTTTTAAAAATTTCATTATTTTGACTAAGCTTATTATATATATGTATATACGAAAAAAAATGTAATAAACTAAAAAAAATACAATTAAAACTCTAAAATATATACAAACAGGAAAAAAAATGCAACTTAAAATTCTAAAAGATATAGTAATAATAGAAAAAATGAAATGTGAAAGTTTTTGGAATTAGAATTTTTCACCTAAAAAATGCCGTCGAATAACCTCCCCACGTTTAAAAACTTGCACGGTCCTCCGGTACACTTACTACGATAAGGGGGGTTGCGGAGATTTAACGGATTGCCACCTTCAGCTAGTGGAACTTCATGCTGCTGTGACTGAGGAAGAGGCTTTTTCCTTCACTGTTCGTAGTAGCGTTTTCCTTCTTTGACTTCCTTATTATTGGACAAGACACATGCACACATGATTATGAAGAAGAAGAATGTTGCAATATCGAGTAGGATTTTGAGACGAGTCATTACAATCTGTACTTCTTGTTGCATACCAAAAATTAGCCGGTATATATTTGTATAAATTTTAAGTTTAACTTAGTCTTAATTTTGTTTTGTTTTTTGTTTTCCATAAGTTTAATATTGCTCAATATAGAAATAATAATGAACGTACTTAGAATGAAAGGCGAAGAGAGCAAGGTTTTAAGTGAGTGAGATTGCTAGAGAAAAACATTAGTTGTAGTAATGACAATGATTCTAAATTTCTAATTGAGAATGGTGGAAGATTTTTCGATAGATTGTTATTGGACATATCCAGAATCTTGAGTTATCATAGACTTGTCAAGCTCTCTGGTATAGAACCATTCAATTTATTCCCACCAAGATACAATCTATACAGATCTGTTAAACTCTTGAATGAAGGAGATATTGTCTCCGTCAAATTCATGTTCGTCAAATTCACGGTTCTGATGTTGCCTTTGTCATTATAGGTGATAAAATTCCAAGTTTGATAGAGATTGTTTTCTCTCCATGATTGCGCCAACAGAATGGATAATGAAATACTTGAGCCTTTAAGCAAAGTGGTGACTCTGTGATCACAAGCCGTGATAATATATATCCTAGGCCTTATGATCACAGAGTCATCACTTTGCTTCAAGTTGCTCCAAGTGTTTTATTATCCATTTCTGTTGGCACAATCATGACAAGGAAACAATCTCTGTCAAAAGCTTGGAATTTCATCACATGTAAAGACAAGAACAACATCAGAACCGTAAATTTGACCAACATGAATTTGACGGAGACAATATCTCCTTCATTCAAAAATTTAACGGATCTGTATGGATTATATCTTGGTGGGAATAAATTGAACGGTTTCATACCAGAGAGCTTCACAAGTCTACGATAACTCAAGATTCTGGATGTGTCCAATAACAACTTATCAGAAAACCATTCTCAACTAAAATCATTGTCATTACTACAGGCAATGTTTTTCTCTAGCAGTCTCACTCATCTAAAATCTCGTTCTCTTCGACTTTCATTCTAGGTACGCTCATTATTATCTCTATATTGAGCAATGTTAAATTTACAAAAAACAAAAAACAAAACAAAATTAAAACTATGTTAAACTTAAAAAATTATACAAATATATACCGACTAATTTTTTGTATGCATCAAAAAGTCCGGATTATAATGACTCATCCTAAAATTCTATTTGATATTGCAACATTCTTTTTCTTCATCATGTGTACGTGTGTCTTATCCACTAATAATGATGATGGGATCAGTGATAAAAAAATTATTTATCTCTTAAAACTTAGAGAAGCCTTGCACAATCTTCCTTTCAACTAGTGTAGAAACTAGTCACCAAAGTGGTCGGTCCACTACTAAGTGTGTGTTTGGATTGTGGTTGGTCAAACTAGAATTTGAATAAAAGTAATTTTATAGAATTGATTTTGGATAGAAGTAAGTTTGTGTCAACATGATTTATGTTTGGCAACTCTTTACCAAAATTGATTTTGATAAAATAAATATTGTTTGGATAATATTAGTTAAAATCACTTTTAGATAGATAATTACCCATTTTATTTAATTTATTTTTTTAATTAGTATTTATTATTATTATTATTATTATCAATTTTTAATATTAGATAATTTTTTCTCATGATTCTCATAATTTTTATATGATATATTTTTTGTATATTCTTTTTTCATATTTTTTTTAATTTGTACATATTTTTTTATTATAATATTAAATTATAGTACAGAAAAATT
>NC_029785.2:2613309-2614136 GCF_000816755.2 Arachis ipaensis
ATATAGAAAGGAATAATAAGAATTTTATAAATAATGCAATAATATGTATAAAGGATAAAGTTGGTAAAAGAAAAATAAATATTGAAGGTATTGGCTAAAAGCACGTTAGTGCAACGGAGAAGCTAGAAATTATTGCTTCTTGTAAACGTGATTTTATGAACAAAATCACTTCTGCGTTTGTAGAGAAAAATATTAGCCAAACAAAAAAGTGAAGCTTTTAAGAAGCTCTAACGTGCTTTTTTCCTTCAAACGTGGTTACCAAACACACCCTAAGTGGTTGTTCATAACATTTTTACCAATTAACTAAGTGTTTCTATACTGAAAAATAAAATAGTTTACAAAAGATTTATTCAGTAATTTTACTTGAAATATTAAAAAGAACATAGTCAACAAGGTTAATGAATAGTTGACCCAATAATTGGAAAAAAAACTTGCTCGTAAATTAAATTGAAACCAGCATTATTTAGAAATGGAAAGAAAGAGACTTACAAGAATATTCTCTCCCCTCCTGAATGGGTCCTTGAAGATGGCTTGTGGGCTTGTTCAACACAAAAAACAAACCCCACTCAACACAATAAGTTGTTGGCAAGTATTTAAATTCATACATTGTCTCCTCTCTCCATATGTAATGAAAGCTTGGTCTGTGAAGGTGTATCTTTTAGCTTTTAGTGAAGTCATTTTTCATGTTCAGCCGAGCTGAAAATTTGTTAACCCTTGTTAGCTATATTTTTTTTTCAAATAATTGAAGAAAATAATTTTCAGCAATCAATGAATAAAAAAGAGAAATATTAAGAGATTATCAAAATTTATTATTTTTGTTAATTATT
>NC_029785.2:2614245-2625039 GCF_000816755.2 Arachis ipaensis
AATATTTTTAATTATAAATAAAATGAATAATTAAAATAATATTGAGTTATTAGATAGAATATCATCGATGATATATATATATATGCTGTTATTAATATTAATGAGAAATATATCCTTTGTAACTTAAAGATACCATTGTCCCTTAGTTAATGAATTATTAAATTGACATATTCATATGAAACTACATTTGATTGAGGTGGTTTTGAAAATCGTATAAATAAAATTTGAAGAAATGGACAATTGGGCGGAAGAATTTTTTTTTAAAACCAAACATATGAACAATTTATATTGAAAATTTATATTTAAAATGAATATAAAATTTAATTTTGTAAGTCTAATTCAATGATTTTAATTTAGGCTATCAAATTTTATTTTTTTGACAATTATATTTTAAAATTTATATATGAATTGTTACTATTGTTATTGGTTTGTCTTGTGCTTCATCCTAGCTTTTGTATTCTTGTTGGTCCATCTAATAGAATTTTTTTCATCTTTAAACTCTTTGTATTTATACAACTAAAGGGATATATACCTAAAATTTACAAATAGCCAACATATATTTATGTTTATATCTTTAATAATGAGGGTGATTTCTTAGTCTTGACATATAAATAATGTGCCAGCTATGCAACATATATAGAGATTTATGTAGAAGATAACAAAGAAAAATGAATTTAGAATACAACTTTAGAATCTTCACTCAAAATGAAGTAAAGAAGCAAGAAATTTAAACAAAGAGCATATAGCTTTATAATCCTTACTAAAAATTCATTCACCAATAAACTTAATAATTTGTGATAAAAGAATCATAGATCCATTGATCAACCAATAAACTTAATAATTTATATTTATAACCAATGGAGTAATACTACGAAGACAATACGTAAAGTTATATCATTTTCTTAATATTTATAATTTATATATATAATATCTATAATTATATTTTTATTATATCTAAAATTATTCATTTATTTTAGTAATAATTAAAAATATAAAATAAAATATATTTAAAAAATATGACTCTTTCTTTTCAAACTATTACTCCCAAATATTTTCAATTATTAAATATGTTCTAAGTCAAGTCAATCTCCTTTTAAAGTTTTATTTATTAAAATCTAAATAATTATAGTGACTAACAACTTGACTAACTTTTGGTACCATGAATATCATATTCCACTTTTTCAAGTGACACGTGATAATTTTCCTATAAGGATACAAGTATTGATTGACACATGTCCACACAGGACAAATATGATTATCGTATTATCACAAGTCTTTTCCGTAGCTTGATGACAAGTACAATTTTATGTTGAATTCTTTAAAGTATAGGAACATTTCAAGTACACCGAAAGTATCGGTGCTTCAGTTATTTTAACTGTTGATCTGAATTATAAAAAATATATATAATATATATTAATTGAAATCAACGATTAAAACAACTGATGCACCGGTACTTTTTGATGCAGAGATGTACTTGAAATGTTTCCTAAAGTAGATATATATATTTTTTAGTTTTTATTCTTCCAAAATTCTGACTTGCAAACACATCACAAGCTAACAAACAAAGATAATCTAAAATCTAAAATTAAATAAATTTAAATTTAAAAAAAAAAAGAAGGGTAATGGATCATACTATAGGATGACTTCAATATCCTGTGCTCGAACCATCATAGTTCCATTTTGGAAGTTTTGAAGGATTACTCACTGGACCAGATCCACCAATCCTGTTTTCCACCACATCAAAAGCATTAAATATTTATATTAAATAAGAAAATAACTATACTAATAAAATACACATAAAAAATAAACTAAATAAAATATATATGTAATTAATTTTGGTATCAAATAGAGCATTTTTTATAAAAGAAATAGTGTTAGAAAGGATGAGCACTGGAATGTAATAGTATAGAGGTGCTCTCTGCCACTGCTTGTTTCCAAGATTAGACAAAAGGGAAAAACTACTTTTCACAGAGATAGTTAGTTCCTTGCTCCATTATTTCATTTTCCAAGCATCAATATCCAAATACAGTATTAGTTCATGAAGTACACCTGCATGCTCCAGCTTAGATCAGATCTTCTTCAATTCTCTTCATCACCTTCTCTTTCTTTCTTTCTTTCTTTCTTCCCCTTATCACACATCATCATCAAACTCAAGCTAGCTACCCATTTTTTTTCATTATTAGTTTTAGTTATCTCTGCCTTTAATTTGAAGCCCTATTAAAAAGGTAATCTCTTTAATTTCTTGTTACATTATCTTTTTTCTTCTTAAAATAATTTATTGTTTCTCTCTCTCTCTAGCAGGTTTTGGACTGAAAAGGACAAGACAAAGGGCATAAAAGAGAAACTAAAGCATCATCATCATCATCAGCATCACCATGGAAAGGAAGAACTATTATATGAAGAACAAGAACACTAGTAGTACTACTCATAATAACAATAGCTTTGAGGAGCATTATTCATGGGAAACTTCTTCATCAACACGGCCAACAAGAAGCTATGCTTGTATGATGTCCAAACCAGATCCACCAATCCTGTTTTCCACCACATCAAAAGCATTAAATATTTATACCAAGAACAGAGCAAAAATAACCAAAAGGGAAAGTTTACAAAAATATCTCTGCTTTTTATGTGTAAGAAGAAGACATTTCAAAAGAATAAGAAAAGATATGAATTCATCCCAAAAAGGAGGTTCTGATTTTTATTTTTATCTTTTTGGGTAGAAACTTTTGGTCAAAGATTTCATAAAACCAGAGTCCCCTGTTTTCAAGAGGAAAAAACAGAGCCCCCTGTTTCAAACAATAAATTAAAATATGAGAGTAAGATGTATGAAAAAGCGAACCATATGTATTCAGCAATGATCTTCTGGGTACCGGATTCGGAGAGGTTGAGGTTGATGAGATGTGAGAGCAAAGACATGGAGTATTCAGTAATATTATTTGGATCTCACTCACAGACACCATCTTTTCTTAGCTGTGTTTTTTTTATAGCAAAGCTTCCCTATGTTCTTTGGGATAGCAAAGCTTATTAGCTATGTGTTTGGTATTTTGGTGGAGTTAGGCACGGAGAGGGGGATATTTATATTTTATATGCATCAGATTAGGGGCATATGTGGAATTAAATGGAGGAATTATTGGAACATATATATAAAAAAATTCTAAGAATTCACTAATTCATTAATTTTTGTATATTCATTAATATTTGGTTGCTAAGAGTGTGAAAGAAGCAAGAGTCAAAGACTAAGAAGATGAAGAGAGTAAACTCTGTGGTAGAGTGCAGTAAACCCTCCCTTCTTATAAAAATTTGGAGTCAACAGTCAACTAAACAAACGGAGAGAGACGTGGGTTAATGTGTTTCAGACTTTTTTTTTTTTTTTTGGTTTGTTTTGTAACTCTTTTTTTAAATCCCAAATCAAGCCTAAGACTTGAGTTATATATCAAGTCATTTTTTTTATTTAACACATCTTTCTATAATTCCTTAATATAGGTATTTTAGGTCAAGTTACTAACAAAATTTTACAAGTAAGGAAAAAAAACAATTAACTCATATTTATTAAATTTAAAATCATCACTCATTCTTTTCTACCAATTATTTATGAATACTAAAGTATTTTATTTTAAAGAGACGTATAAAAAAATTGAGAAAAAAATGATAAATAATCCTCAATATTTACCTAACATTTTAATTTTACACTCACAAGTTTAAGGTTTCAATTCCATTCCAAGAGTATGGAAATGGATTATCATTTTTGAAAAGGTTGAATTAAATATATAAATTATTTTTCACTTATAAAAAGTGTCAAAAATAAATTTTTAAAAGATCATAATATTTTTTTTTTATTTCATTTTATCAAGAAACTAAATTTATTCGCAAGTTTAATGCAAAGATAACTATAATCCATCGCTCTTCTGGATTATTAGTCCAACTTGTATAGTGAATAGTGATGACTGATGGGAAATGAGGTTCCATATCACGTGGCTGCAGACTCTAGAATCATCGATGAAAGCAGCATGTATATATTGTCTGCTATATGGGTCCAATTTGAAAATTGATGACGAAAAAAAAGTAACATGTAATCAAGTAATCAGCTATAATGATTAAATTAGCAAAATCTAATTGTAGGCTACGTCGGTCGGCAATAGTAAAGATTCCCACTTGAATAAAATAATGCAAAGAAGGATATTTTCCATTAAAAGGATCTTAAATTTAAAAAATTGGCCAGAAAGGAACAGAGGCACAGAGGCACATTTTTAGACAAAGTTCTATTGTATTTATTGTACATGACTACATGTTATATCAACCCTTATCTCATGAATGATTGCCCCGTGACATTCCCATACATCTTGAGAAATGTTCTTTTATTGTTGTACAATAATTCAATTTATTTAGGTTTCACATCTCTTTCAATCCCAAAAAATAAATAATAAGAGAAAACTTTGTATAACAATTTTTTTTTCTTCTTCCTCTAAAAGGACAGAGTAGGAAGCCAATAATTTGGGTATTTTTGCCAAGTGGACCCCATAGAGGCGTAGACACAAGATATGGTTAAGGAGACTTTAAATATGAAAATTTTAAGGTGCAAAGCAAGAAAGAAACATGTCATCAATATTATTCAAACGATTGCATGCATTGTATTAATATTATTGTTATTATTATTATTATTATTTGAAAGGAAAAACTCATGCAATTGTTGATGTAAAATTGATATTTGAGGATCGTTAATTAAATAATTTAATAAATTTAACTAAATTATCATTTAACAATTTTTAACAATTAACTTAACATAAATAAAACTACTTGCGAATCGATATAGATATTTTAGAATTTATTTGGAAAAAAACAATATTATTCAAGTACGAAGCACTCGAACTCCTTATAAAAAAATAGTTTAATATACTTTAAAAAAAATTTTAAATATATCGATATACTGATGTTTCAGTAATTTTTAATCATTGATCTTAATTATAAAAATATATATAATTAAAAATATATATAATTAAAATCAACAATAAAAATTACTGAAACACTAATTTATTGATATACTTTATGTGATGTAGCTACAAAGCAAGTGGTAATTATTAGAAACCAATAACACCCTCTGCTCCTATTTTTCAAGAAACAAATTAAACTAAAACTAAGTGTAGAGGTGGAAAAGGACTCTTCTCCAGCCTTGTACCGATGGGATTCAGAATTCGATTCACTAAAGATTTGCTTTCCCATATAATTGTTTCTTTGCCTATGTTTGCTGAGGCACATGCCATCATAAACCTGCCTTCTATATCTCAATTAGGGAAACACCGACACATCATAAACCTGCCTTCTATAATTTTTCGCATTTTTTTTTACAACTTTTCAGACCCATCACTCCATGGAAGCAGATTCCCATTTGTCTTTCATGATTACTAATTAATTAATTAATAAAAAAAAACTTCTTACTTTCATTCATTAATATTTAATATTATGTATTAAAATACCCGTTTACTTTTAATTAATTAAGAGAAGATAGCGTAATGGGTGCTTACATAACTTGACGTTGGTTCCAAAAGAAAGAGTAAGAATGAAAGTCTTTAGTAGGGTCAAACCAAAGGTTTAGCCTTTGTTCTCTATTTCCCACTCCATTCACATACACATTTGTTTTAACAGAGTAAGGTTCCCCTGTGGTGTTCCCCAGGAACTCAAAATCAAACTCGTTGTGATTTGGACCCTCCGATGACATCTACATCATCCATCACACAAAAATACATAAATTAGATGCCACAATAATTGAAACAGAACAAGGTCAATTCAACATGATTCCCATTGCATTATTAGGTTTGATTCGAGGCGATAAAAAACAAGGGAGGGCCCCTCCTATTAAATTTAATTCAAGATATATTATGGTTCTTTAACTTGATTGAAAGTTTAGTGACAAAGTTGATAAATGCATACACCAAAGTAATTGATGGGATAAATGGAGTAGTAGGTAACTGCCACTAATGAGTGTGGTACTACTCTTTTTCTTCGTGTGTTTCAATAAATCTGAAGCGAGAAATTATCTTGTGCAATAAAGAGAGGGAGATGCTAGGGGGACAATGATTTTGGAAACAATATGAACAACGGACCTTAATAGTTAATCCAATTAGATTAATAACATAGGTATACTGATAAACACTCCATTTCTTAAATTCTAATTTTAATTATCTTAACTAATACCGTTGTAATCATCACATCCACTCCCCCTTTCTTTGACTAAACAGTCAAAACCTTTCCCCTTTCCTAACTTTCGAACACCCTTCAGGAAAGGAAACGTTAGCCTTCCCGCTATTTCGAACGACATTAACGAAGGAGGACCTTCTCCGTTAGCCGCTCCTTTTTTGCTGCTACCCGTAGTTCATCCTGCCAATCGCCGTACCGAGCATCCGCCAGCGCCTCCATTGCGAAGACCACAAGCAGCAAAGGAGAATCCCTGGCCCCCTCGAGTAGAAGTCACCCAGAAACCCCAGCGTTGGCCTTTAAATGCAGTCTCCCTGGGTTGTAGCCTTTGCATGTTCGCCTTTGTTGGAGTCATTACCGGATGCAACAAGAGAAGCCGTGGAGTGTGTTTCTCTTCCAAGATTGAAGGTCAGAGAACCGATAACCGTATATTGAATGTTTAGATGTTTACCGTAACTTTTATGTTCTGGCTGCTTAGAAGGGTTTTGTTGCTTTTGGAGATTCCTGGGTCTGTTAGACTTATCCTTTTGTTTGTGAATGTAATGCAGTGGGAAGAAATAATGATACGTACATGTTTATGAGCATCCGGGTTTTCACGTCTTGTATTTTAACGAGTTACTGTATTTGTCTTTGTTTTGCCTCCGGTTATTAGTAAGTTAGCAATTCGTCTGAGGCACGTGCTATGAATATGTTGCTTTGTGAGTTGTTTAATGAATCTAGATAGGATGGTCAATTTATTCATTAACATATGGTTGAAATTTTTTCCCAGGTGTTTGTAACTTGGTTGATGATGTTTAACATTTTTTTTTATCATTCCAAAACCTCACCTAAGAGGCTGTCAAAATTTAGAAATTGTTAAATACTCTGATTATGAATATTTGATAAAGAAGAGATTGGCTTGAATTTGAATCCTGTTGGTTTATTTAACATAAAAATTGTAAGTATAATTTGGGATAAATTTACTTTTTTCTAGTATTAGCTAAAAGTGTATTTTAATTCATCCTCAAATGTCCACTTGCATTTTGATCCATTTGATTGGAATGGATATAAGTAAAAGTACTTTTAGCGTTGAATCTAACTGTACAAATACTATATTTATATGTTGATCAGCATTTTTGATAACCATCCCAATCAATATTAGGACTTGTTTTGGTGACTTACCTAATTAGAACTTCAATTTTTAATTGCTATGCTTACAAGGATCTTGTTTAACATTTAATTTTTTTTAACTGGTTATGTACTCTTACTCAATTGACTGCCGGGTGTTATGTTGTTGATTTTGAAATGTTTGTTTTTTTTTAAATTATAGCATGAATAATAATATCAAATGGTTCATGTTTCCTTGGATTAAGGCAAAGATGTTTGAAATTTGTTGGAGTTTGGCTTGAAATTTTAGTGTTGTTTTCTTTGTCTGTTTCTGGTTCATACAATGGACCGTTAATTTCTATAAATAACAGGTGTTCAATTTTGTAAGAAATGATGGATTGAAAAAATGTTGCGAAATCTAATTATATTAGGACTTGTTTTGGTGATTTAGATACTTAGAATTTCAATTTTTTAAAGCAGCTACGCTTGCAAGGACCTTTTGTAACTTGAATTTTTTTAAAACTGCCTATATACTCTTACTGCACACGACTGTGGGTGTTATTCCTTTGTACTCTTACTGCCTATGTACTCTCACTACATTGAAATTCTCATTTTATTCATTAACCCATGTTTAAAATTTTTTCTCAGGTGTTTGCAAGTTGGTTGATCGGTTGCTTTGTCATCCTGTCAAAATTTGTGGCCCTTATCTTACTTATGAAACTAACTTTTTTTGCATAGGTCGCATAAAAATTCTGGGCCAACTTCAAATGCTCAAACCGCATCCCAACTGTTGGTATTTCATCGTCAGCAAGGCAACTATGGTCTGGTAACTGCAAATCAGTTCAAAATAGACATCATTTCAGCCACACGACGATAAATGGTCTATTCAAACATGCGGTTAACGAAAAAACAACAATAAAATAGAATCCGAACCTCATCAACAAGTTCCGTGTCATTACATTCCAACTCAGTAATTTCCGTACATTCTATGACCTACAATCAAACATACACAACGTAAGTAGATGCTATAATAAAATATCAACTAAATAGAATTTATTAATACTATGTCCAAAAATATGATATTAAAATTTATTAATATGCATGAATTAATTTAAAGTGGCACCTAATGAGTTAGTATTGTGTTAACTATTCCCTATTTATATACAGAATGCATAAATCCACCACATATCAAGTATCACTACACAAACTAAAATAGAGTCTTCTACTACCATGTAAACAGTCTCGTTATTAGCTCCTATAATTTTTTTTCATATTTATCCAAACTTGTTAGTGCATGCATGGTTTGATAGCATACAGATGGGGATTGTAACAATTTTAGTCGTAACCATGTGCAAAATCTTCATATTTAACACTATACATATATTCAAAACATGTCAGGATGACCTATTAAAGAGGTATTGTAACACTTCATCATATCCAGTAAATAAATTTCTAACTTCATCTTCTTTAGAACTTTTCACACGGTTCATTGAAACTAGTTATAAAAACTTAGCAAGAACCCAATCTGTAACTAGTAAGTAGTAACAACTAACTAATACATTGAATTATAACATTCCACCATTCTAAAAATGTAATTGTTTTCTCTTTTTAGGTAGAAAAAATTCAAACTAATCTTTTCACCGGATCATCCACTTATATATTACACTTTAACTAATAACCACATGAATGAACAAGAACACCATCCAAATTGTTCCGTTTATAACAAAATATCATAATTGATTAAGAATGTTGAGCTTTTAATAACTATCTAATTTATATGAAAATAAACATACGTCTAAAAGAAATAAGATATATTGTTTATCTTGTCCAACTGTTCACTTTCTCCTTCGAACGAATCACCAGTAAAAGAAACTGGCATGAGACAACTTGGTTCAACGGAATTATGCTCCATTAAAATGGTTGTGATAGGTGGAGACCTTGGGCTGCAGGGGCTACACAGGGCGTGATCACGGTGACCTACGCCGGGCTGCACGGTGCACGGGTTGACGGGTGTAGTGAAAAAAAATTTTCTCCACTTGAAGGGCTGCCGGACGTTGGAATAGGGAGGGAGGGCTGCGTGGGTGGGCTGGGAACCAAGAGATAGGGGATATGGTGAGGATAAAAAACGTGTGCTAGTTCCCAAGTTGGTATAATTAATTAGTTATTAGTATAATTAAATCCATTTTGACTTATCCTTTTAAATTTTGAAAAATAGTTATTAGTATAATTAAATTAATTATATCATTAATTAAATTTATAAGTAATTTACATTTGTAACCCCATTGTTCATATTGTTCACTAAAATTATTGTTCTCCTATATTTTTCCATAAAGAAAATGTCTGATGCATTGAACTGAACCGCACATACATTTAAATGCTATCTATGTACATAATTAGATTCACTAAAGATTTGCTTTCCCATATAATTGTTTCTTTGACTATGTTTGCTGAGGCACATGCCATCATAAACCTGGAATTATACCTAAACTCATCCATTATAAAAATAGACACAACAATATAATGGAATTGGATTAAAATATTTTATTAGTACATCCGAAAAGTTTATTTTGACTAATAATTGGTTTACTTACTTTATTAAATGACTCATATCTTATAATCATTAATTGGAATAATTCTACTTAAAGTGAAGATAACACCCCCATTAATGATGATACATATGTGAGCCAACTTAACATATACGAAGCACAAACAAATCATTCAAACATATTTAATTTCTTTCAATTCATTATCTGATGATAAACTTTCACGGGTAATCTTGGCTTTCCCAGTGCAACTAGTGGCTTAGCTTTTGTGGTGTCCCTTTCATATTCAGAGAGATCAATGGTTGGTTCATTGAGAGGTGCAATCCAAGTGAATCCATGAACCAACCTTGCAAAGAGCATAATAGTCATTGTAGACCCAAGTGTGATTGCAGGGCAGCTTCGTCTTCCAATGCCGAATGTGAACAACTCCAAATTTGGTTCAGCCAAAGTCACACGACATGCATCGTTCTTCAAATGTCTTTCAGGTTTAAATTTCAATGGTTCTTCCCAAACTCTTGGATTTTGGCCAATACCTTGCCTCCTAATAAGAATATGACTACCCTTTGGGATAAAGTAATTAGCAACAATTGTATCTTCCATTGAGACATGAGGAACATTGAAGTCTGCAATTGGGTGAAGGCGAAAACCTTCTCTTAAACATGCCTTCACATAGTTGAGTTTTGGAATATCTGATTCTTGCACTAACCTCTCTTTTCCTACCACACTGTCCAATTCTTGAGTAGCCTTTTGAAGCATCTCTGGTTGATTTATCATTTCAGAAAGTACCCATTCAACATTATTATATGGATTATCTATTGCTCCAACTGCAATTTCCTGCCAAGAGACACAAATGTTCATATTCATCTTTATCAACCAAAAAAATAAATCTTATAACAATATTTTAGTCAACAATATTCATAACTTTTAATTGGTTTCGGACTTCTACTTTATTTTGTATTGAAATTGTTTAATAAAT
>NC_029785.2:2625109-2627740 GCF_000816755.2 Arachis ipaensis
TTAATAATAAAAAATATGTCACAAAAGATAATTTATTCTTTAATTTAAAAATGATTGAGTAGAATTTACTTATTTTATATTGTAATTTTTGAATATTATTAATTCTGATTAATGTTTCATGTATCAAAAGCAAGATCTATCTTATTTGTTTTTTGTTTTTTGTTTTTTGTTTTTTTTACCAAAGATAGGAGACTCGAACCCGCAACCTCTTTATTGAGTATGAGAAGATTATGCCATTTAAGTTATAACTTATTGGCATCTTATTTGTTTAGTTATGTTATGATAATATTACATATTTATATAAATTTATGTTAGCAGAATAGGATAAATGCAGTTTTAAAATTATATGTTTCAAAAAGAATGATTGTTCCGACAAATTAGATGATTAATAGATTTGTTAAGGAATTTTTTCCGGATAATGGACTATTTGTACAATGTGTATAATGGGACACAATGGGCTATTGAACTGATTTTGGGGTTCACCAAGGCTCGAACTCTTGACCTTTTAGATCTAGCACTCTAATATCATGCATGATACCACTCATCCCAAAAGCTTCAGCTGATGGAAAAAGATAACACTAATAATTATATCTCTAATACTCTCTAAACTTCCATTGTACACATTGTATAAATATTCCATTGGCTCCTCGTACTTTCCCACTTTTTCCTCATGCGTTGGTCACTATATATCCAAATTCAACTATATTAAAATTAGAATAAATTATTTAAATAAATTAATTACATCAAAATATTATTTGTATTATTTAAAATTAAAATTGATATGTGTATCACTTAAAATTTATTTTTATGTAAAGGTAATTTGAATTATAACTTTTAATAATAGTTTAAATTAAGATGATTAGATTTATTAGGCGATGTTGAAATGAGCATATAAATCGAATTAAGCATGCATTAAATAACTCGAATTAAGAACAAGGATTTGATGCATGCATAAGTCTAATCATGTACAAATTGAATTTATCTAATTTATTCTCAATAATACATAATAAATTTAATCATTCTAATTTAAATTATTATTGAAATTTGTAATTTGAATTATCCTAATTCAATTTACGTAGAGATAGACTTTGAGTGATACCATATAAGTTTTAGTTTTAGACGATACATGTAATATTTTGATACAATTGGTTTATGTAAATAGTTTACGCTTAAAATTAATCATCAAAATCGGTTATTAATATAAATGAAAAAATGAATGAGTAAAAATGTTACCATGATTTGACTTTTGATTTCCTGGAGAGTCAAAAATGGATTGCTGTTAGCATCTTTCAAAGATATAAGAACATCAAGCCAATCCTCTTGATGTGCCCTTGTCCCATTCCTCCACTGATGAATCCTTTCTTCAATGATGGGATCATGGTACTTCCTTATGGTATTAGTTGCTTCCTTCAATATTTTTTTATGACCTTCAAAATCAAGCCACCACAACCATGGAAGATAATCGGAAACAGAAAATGCATAAATGTGCCTTATAGCAATGAAGAGTGATTCAACATACTCCACTTCCTCAGCACCTGCTCCTCCATCTTCTCTACCATTACCAAAGTACCTCTTATTGAAGAGTAGCCTCCTCATCAAGTTTCCACCATATTGTTTCGTTACAATCCTCAAATCCACTAGGCCACCACCATTCTTGGTTTGGTTTGGTTATACACATGGCGGACGAGGTTGTCGGCTTCTTCCACCCTTTTGTCATGCAGCCATTGATGCCTTTTTGGTGAAATCAATTCTTCCACCATGACTCTCTTCATTTTCTTCCATTGTTCTCCAAAGGGTGTTATTGTTGTGGTTAAGTATCCCGATGAGACATATTTACTCGACCAATTCAACGGCCGTGATGCGAAAATCGCATCTTGTTTCATGAAAAATTCACGTGCAATGGAAGGACTAGTCACTAGGATGACATGAATGTTGCCTAGTCGAATGCATGCGATTTCAGTTTCGAGATCATTCATGATGTTTTGTATCCATCTGAACGTGGGTTTGTTTGCAAGCATTTCAGGGATGTTACCAACTATAGGCCATGGTTTGGGACCTGGTGGGAGCCTAGGCTTCTTTGATTTCTTGGTTGAATCGTTGTGTTTGAGGAGATTGATGAAGAGAGGTATAATGAAAAAGAGTAAGAGCAAGAAGGTAGGAGCAGAATATTCCATGGCTGAGATAATTAAAGACAGTCTAAGTAAGTAGTTGAATTTGAATGATGTGTATTCTCTAATGCACTTTGGTCTTTTTGGTTGATGAGTTGGTTGCGTGCATGTAACTATTATATAGAGCTGTTCTATGTGGGTTTGGAGATAAGATACTATGAGTGCTGACTTGTCATATTCTTTGAATATTTTCATTCATAATATCAATTATGAAATGTAGAAAGAATTAACTTTTAAATTAGTTAACATTACTTAACATTAATCAAAATTTTTATTTTCATTATAATTAGGGATAAGTATTGTTTTGATCGGGTTAGAATCGAAACCGTCTCTAACGTAATTTTTTATTTAAAATCATTCTTAACGTTTTTTCCGTATTAAAATCTTTTTTTTAATAAATTTTTTTATTTTATTACTAAATTACTTTTATTAATTTAAAATTATAAAATAAAAAAAAACACAC
>NC_029785.2:2627798-2637255 GCF_000816755.2 Arachis ipaensis
GGGAGTAGGGGAAGAAAAATGGGAAGGGGAGAGGGGGGACGGCGCCGGCAAAGGGGAAGCTTTTTGCTTCTGCTTGAGCTTCAGCTTCTGTTTTTGTGACTGCTGCGTCGCTGAGAAGCGGAGTCCGACGCGAGGAGGGCGGCGCGAGAAGGAGAGAGAGAGATCTGAGGCTAAGCTGGGTTTCTACCACCGCCGATCTACCTAGGGGTGTGCATGGTTCAGTTTTTCCATAAACTGAACTGAAACTGCACTAAACCATTTTAAATGGTTTAGAAACTGAAAACCATAAAAACTGGTTTTTAATAAACTGGTTTTCATAAAAACTATGGTTTCAGTTCAGTTTTTTATTTAAAAAAACTGGTTTATTTAGAACAGTTTCAGTTCAGTTTCAATTCAGTTCAGTGAAATCAGTTTTTTTGCACACCCCTAGATCTACCTAACCGCCGTCGGTGGTTTTGCTTCGGCTTAAAAGGGACTTTTGGTAAGACCTATAGTTGGACATTAGGGTCAGATCCGAATACGTGCCTTCACCTCATCGAAGGTTTAGAAGCTATCATGGTTGGAGCGGAACATAGATAGCAAAGGTATGGGTAGAGGTCAAATGCACACATCTACCAGTATAATGCCCAAATTCATCTATCAATTCCTTATCCCAGAAGTCTATTTTAGTTTTTCCTGTAAGTTTTGGTACTAGGAAAGAATCCTAGCTCCTATAAGAATCATAGCCCTATGATTAGGAGGGATAATCCGCCCGCCAAGCGGGCGGAGCGCTCGTTATCCTTACTGTTTTCTATGCCGGGCCCCTCCCATTGCTCCACTAACCCAACATGAGGTGGAGTCTTAACCCGACACAAGATGGGACCTATTAGGATAGGATAGTGGGCTTAGAACAAGACCCATCGGTGGGGCCTTAGGCCCTACTTAGTTGACTTACAATGACAAAGGCTTGCGAAAGGATACTCCTAATGGTACCTTAGTTCTCCATAGGCTTATGAAGCTCGGGTGGGGAATATTGACTCTTCCTAATGCGCTATGGGTTAAGGTGTTACGTAGTAAATACATGAGAGAGGAGGTTGGTGTTCCTCAACTGGGTTCCAATTAAAGCGTGGGAGGCACTCCCCTTTGAATTGACCCATTTTCGCACTTTGATGAATTATCATCATCCTTGTGGATTGTTTGCAGTCCGCATGAAATATTCCTGCTAAAGGTTTTCCACCTTAGCGGGTGGAGCGCTTTGCGCGTCCGATCTAGTTGAAGAAAGAGTGGAAGAGTCAGTAATGGAAGTGCGGAACCGCATATTGGATTACTCCAGTGCGGCACGAAGCCGCTGACGCCGAGTCGGCTCCTACTCTAAAGAGGAATAGAATAGACACTCCTTAGATTTCTATGTATCCTAAATCCCCATTTTTTTTAGAGAGAGCAGATCGCTTACTCTTTGCTTCCTGCTCTTGCCCTAACTATTTGACCCGCTTCCCATTACTAAATAGGGCAATTCCCATAGCTCAACGAAGAAGTAGCTCCTTGGGTCAGGAATGGGCGGGCACGAATTGATTTTGGGAAAGCTGGTGTCCGAGCCAATTTGTAAGACGGCAATAGTTGCCGTGTACGAATTGGGTGAAACAGCTTTTCATGTAAATGAGAAGGGCTATGTTTCGCTTCTGCATCTGCTTCTTCTTCTGCATCCGCTTCTTCTTCTTTTTTCGGCTTTTGCTCCTTGGTTTGGCCTCTACTTTCTGCTTCTGCTTGAGTTTCTACTTCTGCTTCTTGTGCTTCTGTGACTGCTTCCGTTTTTATTTTTAATTTTAATTTTGATTTGTTGTTTTTTATTTTATTATTGTTGTGTGTTAATTTGGTTGTTGAATTTGTTAAATTTGTGTTGATTTGTTGAATTTATGATTCCTTGATTTGTTGAATTTGTGTTGATTTTATTGATGGTGTTATTCTTGGTGATGGAGGTGCTGATGCTGGTGGTGGTGGAGGTAAAGGTGTTGGTGGTGGTAGAGGGTATTTTTGTCCGAAAAAAGTTAAAAGGACAATTTTAATACGAAAAAAAAATGTTAAGGATGATTCTAAATAAAAAATTATGTTGGAGATGGTTTCGATTCTGACCCTCAACATTAGGGATCAAAATAATACTTATCTCTTATAATTATTTTTTTGTTCTCATTCTGTTTTAAAAATTTAAGATTTTGAATTTAAGATTTGGAGTAGCAAACTGATTATTTAAAAATATAAAGGGTAATGTTAGGTAGACCAAAAAAATAGCCAAAATTTACCTTATTAAAATGATTAACAATAAAAATAGTTGACCATTAATATAATTATTTATTAAAAATTTATTTTTTAAAATAAATTAAGGAGATATAAATATAAATACTAATACTCCCATATTCAAATACACCAGTATGTTTAATATTAGAAAGCTATCTATTATAAAATAATAATATAAGAGAAAAGGACAAATAGGTCTCTAACTTTTTGTCCTGCGGACATTTTCGTCCCTGACCATTGAAAAATACTTTTAAGTTCCCGACCTTCACAAAACTTGGACGGATCAGTCTCTCTGTCCAAATGCCTCCATCAGGGACTGATCCGTCCAAATGTCTCCGTCAGAGATTGATCCGTCCAAATTTTGTGAAGGTCAGGAACTTAAAAATATTTTTTATTAATCAGGAACGAAAATATACACGAAACAAAAGATCAGGGACCTATTTATCCTTTTCTCGTAATATAATGATTGTGAAGGTTGTCTAATTACTGTATGTTCATCTTTCTGGTCGGCTGGTGTGGCTCTTGCCGTACGAGACAGCGACTGTGCCTTTTAATTAAGAGAAATGTTATGAATTTAAAAAGTCATTAAAATTTATTATTTTTAAATATTATATTAATATTTAAAAATATAAAATAAAATATATTATTAAATTATTAAATTAAAATAATTAAATTAATAACTAAATAATAATTAAATACAATAAATTCTAACAACTTCTAACATTTATTTTCAATTAATCGTCCTAGGCGACATTAGCATTTAACAACATTATCATTCTCTACCTATCAACACAAATTCAATCGAAACACCTCAATAAACTCATTATGGAGCGATTTTATAGTCTATAACAATTAAAAAGTGATTTGTGAGTTTTATTTGGATCCCTTCCTTCTATTATGTGTATATTGAGGCAAGGGTTTAGAGTTTTCATTATAAAACTCATAAATCACTTTTTAATTGCTACAGAGTATAAAATAAGTCATCAATTCTAAAATCTATTAATATATAATATATATTAAAACATATATATATCAATTATCCATTAACATTTTTTAATTTTCAGTTCAAAACAAAAATACTTCAAAGTATTGTATTAATTTTTCTTTTATTTATATTTTTAACTCTAATTTAAAAATTTTTAGGATTTAGGAATTCCAAATAAACCCCTAAATTACTGTTTAATTATGGAAGAGTATGTAATAAGTCATCAACTGTAAAGTCTATTAATATATAAGACATATTAATATATATGTTGTGATAAGATAGCCTGAGGTGGATGCCCATTTTCCACAAGGCTCATGTTTTCAAAGAGAATCTTATTTAATGTAGTTTGAAAAACTACTATCATATATGCCTATAAATAGAGGCTTATGTATCTGATGATAACACATCAATAAAAAGTATTTCTTTTCTCTCTCTACGAAGCTTTTCTTTCTCTTCATATTACAAATATAGTATTAATATATAAATCATAGTTATTATGGTAGGATGATATTAATATTAGTGAATATTAATATTAGAGTCTTTCATTTATATTTTTTTATTTTATCTTTCTTATTTAGTTATTTTATAACATGTTATCAGCACGAGACTCTGATCAAATTTTTAGGAAGACTCAGGTAACAAATTTTCATTATGTCGAAGCTCTCTCATCTTGAATTTAATATTCTTGATATATCTGGAAACAATTATTTATCATGAATATTAGATGCTGAAATCCATCTTGATTCAATGGATCTTGAAGATACCATTAAGGCTGAAAATAATGCATCCCAGAAGGATAAAGCCAAAGCCATGATTTTTCTTCGTCGTCATGTTGACGTATGATTGAAAAATGAATATCCCACATTAAAAGATCCTGTAGCTCTGTGGAAAGGCCTTGAAGAAAGATACAATCATCAAAAGACGGTGATACTTCCTCAAGCCCGATATGTTAGAGAAAATTTTTTCGACCTTCCATACCTCGATTGTGCTCCTGCAGTAGCAATCGAGAAAAAGGATTTAAAAAGTATTTTAAATTAATTTCTTGCCTTCTTGTTGTTGAATGCAACAATGAATTACTTTTAAGAAATCATGAAGCGCGCCCAGCTGGCGCCGCCCCATTTCCTGAAGTAAATGCGGCAAATTACCCCAGAAGAGGTAAATGGCAAGCTTTTAATAACAAGAAAAATTATGGAAGGAAAAGAAATTATGTTCACAAGAAAGGATCTCACCAGAAGTGGGATAAAGAAATAAATAATGGGTAAAGTAAATCAATTGAGGATAAATGCTTCCGTTGTGGTGGAATGGGCCATTGGTCACGTACCTGTCGTAGCGCAAGGCACCTAGTTGATCTTTATCAAGCATCCTTGAAAAGGGATGACAAAGGAAAGGAAACAATTTTTGTTTCAAATAATGAAAATTTCACCACTTATTATGATGTATCTAATTTCTTTAAGGATTCTAAAGGAAATATTGGCTATTTGATCAATGATGGAATAGTTTAATATGTGTGTTTGCTAACTATTCATGTGAATAATTTTACTTTGCATGTACTTCTACTCATTTTATTATTATTATCATTTGTGTTTAAAGAAAAATGGCAAGGATATATTCTGAAGATATTTGCCTTGCGAATAGTGCAAGTTCGCACACTATTCTTAAAAGTGATATATATTTTACCCATCTTGTGCCAAAAGAAGAGTATGCTAATACTATTATTGGCTCAGGCAATGTGATAGAAGGCTCCGGAAGAGTTATAATTTTGTTTCCTGGAGGAACAAAATTTATAATAAATAATGCACTATTATCTACCAAGTCTCTGAGGAACTTGTTGAGTTTCAAAGATATTCGCCGAAATGGATATCATGTTGAGACGATGAATGAGGGAAATCATGAGTATTTATGTATCACAACTCATGATTCAAATAAGAAAGTTATATTAGAAAAATTACCCTCACTTTCATCTAAAAAAACCAATTAAAGCAATTTGTCTTGATAATGCTGGTGAATTTACTTCCCAAGCTTTTGATGCTTATTGTATGGCTAATGGAATAAGTGTTGAACATCCAGTAGCTTATGTTCACACACAAAATGGGTTAGCAGAATCACTTATTAAACGCCTCTAATTAATTGCTAGACCCCTACTTATGAGAAGAAATCTCCCAACCTTGATTTGGGGCATGCTATTTTACATGCCGCAGCACTTATTCGTTTGAGGCCAACGAGTTATCATCAATTCTCTCCTATGCAATTAGCTTTTGGCCAGCAGCCAAATGTTTCCCATTTAAGAATATTTGGGTGTGCGATATATGTTCCTATTGCACCACCTAATCGCACCAAAATGGGACCCCAAAGAAAATTGGGAATATATGTTGGATATGATTCTCCCTCTATAGTGAGGTATCTTGAGATACAAACTGGCGATGTGTTTAAAGCCCGGTTTGCGGATTGTCATTTTGATGAATCAAAATTTCTAACATTAGGGGGAGAGAATAAGCTTCCTGAAAAGGAACTTAATTGGAATGCATCATCGTTGATGCATTTAGATCCTCGATCAGGGCAATGTGAACTGGAAGTTCAAAAGATTATACATTTGCAAAGAATAGCAAATGAATTGCCTGATGCATTTTCCGATACAAAGAGGATAACCAAATCTTACATACCAGCGGAAAATGCCTCAATTCGAATTGACGTCCCAATAGGACAAGTAGCCACTGAAGCAAATTCACGCAAGAAGCGTGGCAGGGCAGAAAATGCCCCAATTCGAATTGATGTCCCAATAGGACAAATAGCCACGGAAGCAAATACACGCCAAAAGCGTGGCAGGCCTGTCGGTTCCAAAGATAAAAATCCTCGAAAGAGAAAAGAGGTAAGTACGATTCCTGTTGAAAAAGACATAGTAAAGACACCGGCAGTTGTCCAAAATTCTGATATAACGCCAGAAGACGTTCAGGTACCTGAAAATTGTGAAAATGACGAGATCTCGATAAATTATGTCTTTACAGGAGAGAAATGGGACCGAAATAAGACAATTGTCAATGAAATATTTGCATATAATGTGGCATTGAATATCATGCATGAAAATAAGGATCTTGAGCCAAGATCAGTCGAAAAATGTCGACAAAGGAATGATTGGCCAAAATGGGAAGAAGCCATGAAGGCTGAATTAGACTCACTTGCAAAGCGTGAAGTTTTTGGACCTGTAGTCCGTACACCCGAAGATGTAAAACTTGTTGGATATAAGTGGGTATTTGTGAGAAAACGAAATGAGAAAAATGAAGTTGTGCGCTATAAAGCCTGACTTGAGGCACAAGGTTTTTCACAGAGGCTCGGTATAGATTATGAAGAAACGTATTCCCCTGTAGTGGATGCGATAACGTTGCGTTATTTGGTCAGTTTATCTGCATATCATAAACTGCATATGCATTTAATGGATGTGGTAACAGCCTATTTATACGGCTCATTAGATCGGGATATCTATATGAAAGTCCCTGAAGGACTAAAGATATCTAAACCATCCAATGAATATTCGCAAGGGTTATACTTAGTCAAATTGCAAAGATCTTTATATGGTCTAAAGCAATCTGGACGAATGTGGTATAATCGTCTTACTGAGTATCTGGCCAAAAACGGATTCAAGAATGATGATATCTGATGCATTGTTCAACTTAAAAGCGGATACATCAAAGGTGATAGAATAAAGCATATCTCTCCCAAAATTCATCTTCACTCATGATCTTCAAAATCAAGGGATAATTGATATCCAACAGATCCGCTCAAGTGACTCCCAAAATCCTCCTTTGAAAGATTGGTACATGAGATTGGGATGCGCTGATTTCGAGACATCAACTGATGTTGACAAGAGGGGGAGACTGTACTCTTTTTTCCTTGGTCAGGTTTTTTCCCATTGGATTTTTCTTGACAAGGTTTTTAATGAGGCAGTCCCTATCACTAAAGGATGTTGTACTCTTTTTCCTTCACTAAGGTTTTTTCCCACTGGGTTTTTCTTTAGTAAGGTTTTAACGAGGCAATAATCCTAAATGGTCATCCAAGGGGGAGTGTTGTGATAAGATAGCCTGAGGTGGATGTCCATTTTCCACAAGGCTCATGTTTCCAAAGAGAATCTTATTTAATGTAGTTTGAAAAACTACTATCATATATGCCTATAAATAGAGGCTTATGTATCTGATGATAACACATCAATAAAAAGCATTTCTTTTCTCTCTCTACGAAGCTTTTCTTTCTCTTCATATTACAAATATAGTATTAATATATAAATCATAGTTATTATGGTAGGATGATATTAATATTAGTGAATATTAATATTAGAGTCTTTCATTTATATTTTTTTATTTTATCTTTCTTATTTAGTTATTTTATAACATGTTATCAGCACGAGACTCTGATCAAATTTTTAGGAAGACTCAGGTAACAAATTTTCATTATGTCGAAGCTCTCTCATCTTGAATATCCTCCTTTCATATATGATCCATTTCGTTTTTTAGTACGTTAAGTCATGTAATGCCAAAAACTAGACACACCTAAACAGTAACAAAAACACAACGGTCCAACCATGGCCCATCATCATCAGCACTAATCTCGCTTGACTTCATTATCTTAATTACCATGTCTTATATTTTTTAAAAACTATCATGTGAGGCATAGAGACATAGTAAGCTAGGGACCATCTCTTTCAAGAGACACTTGTTAAGTTCTTATTCTGCCACCACAATTCTACAATTCTACACATGTAGAAGGTGACCCCTCTTCTACACTAGAGAATTGGTCATATTTTAAGTCTAAATTTGTATTTTTTTTTTGCCAACAGTCTCTCAATTCGATAGATTAATGATATATAATAAAATAAAATTTAAACTTCTAATATTTATTTAAACAGACAAATAAATTGACTATTAGACTAACTTAAATTGGTTAAGTCACTCTTCTTTTTATTCCGTATACGTAGCATGGCAAGAAAAAAATCAAAACTACAAAAACGGTGTCAATATCTGGAGCCCTACTGATAACAAAAATGGAGAATAATAAAAAAAGTATAAGGCACGTTTCCTAAATCAAACTTTCTCCCGCGGTCTCACCTTATTGTCAATACTCAATAGCCCAATACTACATTACTACGTCTTTTCTCATTTTCTGTACACCGTTTATACTTTTGGAAGCGGTTCTGGTATGCCGGTGTATGGAAACAGATCGTGATGTTCTATTAATATCAACCATAAAAATAGAATATAAATAATGTGAATGGTCAAGATTTTGATAGAATATTTTGAGAGTATAAAATCGAATTTAATAGTTAAGAAGTATATACACACTGATAATGTTTTCTGTGTCTATATACAATGAAAAGTAGCTATTTCAAGTAGGCGTGTTTATACGTCGGCTGAAATCGGATTTGATGTGACCTAAATTCGGTGCGAAATATATATTGAATTTATTTGTTAGATCTAAATTCGACTCTAAATTCAATGAAATTTATGTACTTTCAGGTCATGATTTTAATAGATAAAAATCGGGTGAAAATCGAACTGTTAATATTATCTTTTTATAAGCTAACATGTGAAAATATCTAAATTTTCAAGATTTCAACCATTATTTGACATGATAAAATTCACTTAGAAAAATATAACAAGAACTAACCATTCTCTAAAATTAAAGCATAACCACAATCAATACTAATATTATCTAATAACACCAAATATTTAAATCAATACAAATAACACAATATTATGCATTAGTATAAAGTCTTATGAATTTTAAACATAAAACATTAACTTATAGTCTTATAATGACTAATAACATAAAATATTAAGGTTTACAATACTTAAATTCCACATAAGAATAGTCATCATCCATCACTAATAACAAAATATTAATTGTGTACAATGACTGAACCACCGAGTCGAATTCGGGTGACCCGAATTATGGCCCGAATTCGACCTAAAATAATGATTGGATCTATTTTTGAAAGCCTTACCTGGTCCTACACCCAATAAAATTACACTAAATTAATCCCTAAAAAATTCGGAGCCGAGTCAGGTCTTGGGGTCGGATTGGACAGTGAACACCCCTAGTTTCAAGGTGTAACCCTTAAGTGAAGCTATTTTATTGGGGTAGCCATTTTTTTATATATATATAACGAAATTTTGTTTTTGTTAATAATGAAATAAATAAAAATTTATAGTAATT
>NC_029785.2:2637400-2643123 GCF_000816755.2 Arachis ipaensis
AATAATAAATAAAGTGAGTGACATAGATATTAACAATATTATTAGTTATAGGGTAAAGTATATTTTTTGTCACTGAAGTTTGGCAAAAGTTTTAAAAATATTCCGAAGTTTTATTTTGTCCTAAAAGTTTTCGATTTGCATCAAATATACCCTCAACGACTAAATTTTCAAAAAATTTAAGACCAATCTAACAATAATAATGCATGAAAATTATGCTTGATTTGCTTGTGTTGAGGATTGTTCCTATGAAATTATTGTTGAATTGGTCTTAAATTTTTTGAAAAATTAGCCGTCAAGAGTATATTTGATGCAAATCAAAAACTTTTGGAATAAAATTAAAACAAAATAAAACTTAAGATATTTTTAAAACTTTTGTCAAATTTTAAAGATAAAGGACTTTATCCTTAGTTATATCATATATTTTTATTTTTGCGTATTAGATCAGAAAAGCACACCCAAAACATTTTTATAACACTTTCTCTTCTCTTTCTTCTTCTCGTACAAAATCTCAAACCCTGGCATTCATTTTTTTTTTTTTTATCAAAGATAGGAAACTCGAACTTGCAACCTCTTAATTGAGTATGGGGAGATTATGCCATTTAAGCTATAACTCATTGGTAAATCCTAGCATTCATTAACACTCCAAAATCAAGTAAATTTATGAATTCAAAACTTGTCACATATAAAAGTACACTTAAAAAAGAATTTTTTTATTTATTTGTATAATTATTATATTATAAAAAAAATAGATAAGTGTGTTTTTTCTTCAATATTTTTATTTAGTCATAAAAATTTGAAAAGATAAGAGACTCGAACCCGCAACCTTTTAATTGAGTATAGGGAGTCTATGCTATTTGAGCTATTATTCGTTAGCTAGTCATAAATTATTCTAATATTATTTTTATTTCAAATGTATTTAACGGTTTAATTACGTTTTAAACTTTCGGTTACATCTTTAAAATTTGAGATTATTAATAATGGAGAGATTAACTGTTAATTTAGTGTTACCAAATACTATTAAAATTAAACCAAATATGACACAAACATCAAGGATAAAAATATACTTATTATCAAGTATATTTTTTTATTAAATTGTTAGTGATATTCAAAAGAAACATGTGTAATGTAAAATGCAAAAGTTGTGTTTTTCTATTGAAATTGGCTAATAAATAAAAAATTAGTAATAGAAATTGTTAAATTGTGTTTATGAATGGCCTGGGTTTAGGTTTTTCTACCCATATACTTAAGTATTGTCGGTTTTCGGAGAAGAAATATAAGATTAATAATTAGATGTGAATTTTTAAAAATATATGTGAAAAAATATATTTAAATAAATTTGTGCGAATAATTCTTTGGCGCAAGAGTCAAATTATTGTTTACTTCAGCTGGCTTCACTTTTAACCTAAGATCCAATGAAGTTGGTAACTTCAGTAGGTTAATTACGTCAATACACTCGTACAATGACGGATATTTTTGCCATTTCATGACTCACCACAGGATAAAAGTATTCTTGGCAACCTAATAGTATTATGGAACATTATATTCCACTTTTTTTTGTTAGGGAACACCTAATAATTTTCTATACTTTTTAATAAAGAGGTAAATACCAAATTGCTACCTAAAAGATTCTGACATTGACAAAATGATACCTGACTTTTGTTATTGATAAAATGATTTCTCAAATATTTTAAAATCTGACAAGCGTCATGCCCCTGAACTCGCCGAAACACATCTCCAGCGAGCACGATGCTAACGTGGCCACCGTATTTTGGTGACCTGACAAACCCCTATCCTAATTCCTCCTTCCCTAACGCACTCCCCTTCCCTCTCCAACGCACTCCCCCCTTCCTAACGGCCAACCCAGCCCCCCTCCCCCGCTTCCGCTTCTTCTTTCTGCCATTCACATCATTCTTTAGCTCAACCTTCTCATTCCCACAACTCACCATACCTAACCCGTTTGATTCTTCCATCTTTACTTTCCGAGGCCTCCCACGCTTCCGTTTCTTCTTCATCCCAACCCCCTTATTCGCACAACCATTAGGAACAAAATCATCATTATCTTCACTCTCCTTGACCGCTACCCTCCTAAAACCACCATGTCCCCCGCCTCTCCCTGAAATAACTACACCACCACTACTCCCTCCACTGTAAGGTTTTTCATTTTTTGGCCTCTTCGTCCTAAAATGCAACACTTGACCACCTATAGTTACAAACGCTTTCAACTCTTATCTCTCATACTCTACCATCCTTTCAACACCACCATCTTCACATCCCCGTTGCCCCCTCTATTGATTCAACATTCTCTTTCCCACTAGTACTAGCACCCAAATCAACATCACATTCTTCCTTCACATCTCTTTCAATAACATTATCCTCCTTCTCCACAACCACTGACCCTAACACCTCCCCAACATGTGAACCTTCACCGCCAGCTCCCCCCTTCTCTCTCTCTCTCTCTCTCTCTCTCTCTCTCTCTCTGAGCTAATTCCAAAACAAGTTAATGCAACAAATCACCAACAAAACAAGAACTGAAACAACAATCTAATAATTAAAAGAACCACTAATTAAAACAATAAGTAAAAATCAACAAAGGGAGAGAGAGCTGGAGTTTTATAACGGAGATGGTTGAATATCGGTGGAATGGTGTCTGAATAGAGGCTGAGCCACACAACAGAATCGAGGCTTAACAGAGGCTAGAAGGCGAGGGCTGGAGCGCGGCAGAACAGAGGGTGAATGACGGCAGAAGCACGGCGTAACGACGACAGAAGCATGGAGTACGACAGCGGAAGCAAGACGAAACATAAAGGAATCTTGCCAAAACAGGTAGAACCGCAGTGAACAACGGCGGAACAGATGTGTCGCGACGATGTTGGAGCAGTGCAGATGGAGTAGGCGGTGGCTGGATAGGTTGAAGAATGAAGAGTCAAAGATGAGGCTAGAGAGCTGAGGGAAATAGGAAGTGGAAGCTGCATTGGGGAGAGGTGGGCTGCGTTGGGGAGGGGGGAGTGCGTTGGAGGGGGAGGGGGAGTGCGTTGGGGAGGAAGGGATTAGGGTTTGGGGGTTTTTGTCAGGTCACCAAAACTAAGGGTGTTCAGTTTGCGGTTTGGTTCAGTTTTTTGGCAAAAACTCATCCGATCCAATGTTATCTTAATTATGCCTTTCAGTTTGGTTCAACTTTTTATCAAGACCATCCGAATCAAACCAAACCAATTAATATCGGTTTGGTTTAGTTCGATTTTTTTTATTTTCTAATTAATTTCAGAAAAAAGGAGTCTAAAAGTGGTAGAAAGTGTTAGAGCCAAGACTGAAGTATAAAAAAATAGTAAAGTGTAAGCAACTAACAGACATTAGTCTTTATACTTTCGTTCAAACATTCCTAATTTCATGTACTGACTGGAATTAGAATTCAGTTCCCAAAGAAAATAGTAACACAAAAATATAATATTTTCAAATGTATGATTTATCAGTAGTTACTATTCATGTATCTTATAGTCTTCCAACTTTCAAGTTTTAGAAGGAGGGAAAAGATAAGAGCAACCATTCCTCTAAAAAGTTTATAAAAAAGAATAGTATAATAGTACAAAATCAAAATATATAACATTTTGATAATACCAAAAGTAAAAATGTTAATCCATTAATGCCAGCATAAAAATAATAACTAACAACCAAGGATATACTTTATGATGAGAACCAAGTATATTCATTCTGTAATATGAGAACCAAGTATATTGGTATGTGCCTAATCAATAACCAGCAGAAGCAGAAGCAAAAATATCAATAGGTTGAACAGAAAAAATCAAGGAATGAGATGAGGGATCTATCAATCTAAAATAAACAAACTAGGTTCAGTCAATTATATAACTATTTCTATGCAAAGGAATTAAGCATTAACAACATGATAAATATTGAAAACATAATGAAATAGAAGATCACAAAATCTGTTGTTTGGTAAGTTTTTCACAGCATTAGGCCCAAATCCTTGATCTAAGCCAATAAATCTATCCCTTGCCACAATCTCTGCATTAATGAAACAAACTTTTGGCAATCTGCAAGATACTGGTGTGTTAAATCTTATAGAATCCTTCTCATTCAAATAAACTACTTTTTCTTTTATTCATTTCACATTGCTGATCAGTTATCTTTTTTAGTTCTCATAGTACTACATACTAAATTTACCAACAGACTTAAAAAAATCGAAAACCTTAAGGCTTGAATAATTAAAAATAACATAAAAAAACTAGATTCATAACAACAAATTTATGATAAATAAATAGAATTAGAAAAATAAGAAACCCTAAGGCTTGAAAATTTAAAACAGAATCTAAACTTCAGAATAAATAAGGAATCACAACAAAAAATGAACAAATCATACTTGAGGTTAAGGCTCCGTTGGAAGATACAATGACAAAGGCGGAGAAACTGAGAACGACGGAGGCAGAGAGACTAAGAATGACGGAGACGATGGCTATTGTGCGTGGAGACGACGACAACTCCTGCCTCCTGGTACCTTGAGAGACACGGTGTGGAGGAGACGGCGAGGAAAGCGTAGCGAGGAAAGGAAAGCACGACGATCGATGAGGAAGGGAGGGAGAGAAGACCGCACCGAGAAGAGGAAAGCGTGACGAGGAAGAGCCGCCACGAGGGTGCTGTGGAAGTGTGGAGTGTGGAAGGTGGGAAGAAGAAGGAATTCGCGCTAAGAGGAAGACTTAAGCTATGTTTGGTTGGAAGGAAAGAAATAGAAAGGAAAGAAAAGAAAGGAAAGAAATTGAGTGGATTTTTATTTTCCTTAGATGTATTTAAATGAAAGGAAAATAAGAAGGAAAGAAATGTTATAAAAAGACAATTTTATCCTTGTATTATAAAATATATTGAAAAAAGTGAAGGGGTAATATTGGAAGTGGTGAGAAAAAAAAAAGTTTTTCCTCTCTTTTCTTTCCAACATTGGAGAGAAAAAAAATTGGTAGGTCCCACCAGTTTTTTTCCATCCCTTTTCTTTCCTCTCCAATTTCTCTTCACAACCAAACAATAGAAAATAATCATTTTCCTTCCTCTTTTCTTTCCTCAATTTTCTCTTCAAACAAACATAGTATTAGAGGGAGAGTGAGCGGCGCTAAGTTATTTGTGCCCTGGGGGTTGGTTTTATTAGGAGTTTTTTATGTGAATCGGTTCGGTTAGGGTTTTCAATGTCAAAACCGAAAACCAAACTGAACCGTAAAAAAGCAAAATATACTTTTTTCGGTTTGTCGGTTATCGGTTTATTCGGTTTTCGATTTTTTTGATTCGGTTGGTCGGTTTTGTTCGGTCTGGATCGGTTTTGAACATCCCTAACCAAAACATGGTGACCATATCAGTATCGTGCTTGTTGGAGATGTGCTCCGGCGAATTCGAGGCACGTTTGTCAAATTTTAAAATCTTTTAAGGATCATTTTATCAATAACAAAAATCAAATACTATTTTATCAGTACCAAAATCTTTTGAGTACTAATTTGATATTTATTTCGTTAATAAAAAACATACGCGAGGTATAAAGTAGTAGATAATCTGAAGAATCTCAACCATCACTAACAAAAAAAGAAAGCCAAACATCCAAAATATCACAATACCATGCACGTTGCAATATATTTAACATATTATAGGATAAGATAAGAAAAAATATTAGTTGAACAAATTATTTTTATAATTAAATTTAATTATGTTTTTTATATATTTTATTTTTTAATTAG
>NC_029785.2:2643249-2648572 GCF_000816755.2 Arachis ipaensis
TTATTAAACTAATTTACCTGAATCGATTATTAAAATAATTTAGTGATGTAATATTATGATAATGATTTCGTTACACATTTAAAAATTTTTAAGGATCAAATCCAATAAAATTAATCAAAGATCGATAAAAATTACTCACATACATAGTTGTCAGAACCGAATCGGTGATTGAACTGATCAGGCTATTGGATTACTGAATTATTAGTTTAATTGGTGGGTCACTGGTTCAACCGGTTGACTAAGTCCCACATAAGTAAAACATATAAAATAGCTAAAAACTTAAAAATTAAAATTTAAAAAACATATCTCTAATAACATTTTAATAAACATTAAGTCTCAAGAGTAAAAATAAGTAATACGAAAATAAACACAAAATTTGTTAGTACTATTAAATTAGTATCTGATCTCAATTTAACACAATGAAAATAACAATCCATTGATTATATCCATGGAGTAATTTCAAAGTCTGTATATCTTTCTTTATTTGACAAATCTGGAGCTACATCATAATTGGTTTCATTCTAATTTGTATTTTTCACAGAATTATTATTAGCTTCATCATCATCTCGATCATCTTCCAGATTCAATTGATCTAGCATTTCAATCATGTTTCACAAATCATAATCAATAATAAGGCAAAATATTTGGTTAAAGCATTACAAAATCATCCCTAACAAAAACATAGCCAAATCATCTAAAGCTGATTGAAGAGACATATTTGCATGATCATTTCGTAAAGCATCAACTTCTTCAAGAGTTAAAAATGGTGGTAAATCTTCCATTATCCATTTCGAATGATCCTCAAATGTATCAAGACAAATTGTATCATAACTTTACTTTCTCATTCGATTCCTATATTATCAATTAACTTGATTATTCTTATTATGACTAAAAATTTAAAATAATTCCTTTAAGAAAGAATAATAAAAAGTACCATTGTTGTAGCTTTAAGTTGTAATGAACATAAACAAGATCATTAAACTTTTAATGCTCTAACCGATTCTTTTTCTTTGAGTGCATGTGTTCAAAAATGCTCCAGTTATGCTCACAATCTGAAGAACTACAAGTTTGACTCAAAACATGAATCGCTAACTTTTGCAAGTTTAGTGGTCCACATCCATAAGATTCCCACCATTGATCGTAACATAAAAAGATAATAATATATCACAATCATAAAAATCAAATCATAAACAAATTACAATCATAAAAGACTAATTTTAATAAAAAATTTACTAGGTATCATTGTGGTTCGCTCATGTATTGCAAACTATCTTCCAAAGTCTTGTTCAGCATTCTTAAAGATTCTCATCTCACTTGTCAATTTAGAATTCAAATCTGCATCACCATAAGCATATCTCTCAATGACATCTAGTAGGTCAGAAGTTGTTTGCTTGTGCTTTTCAAATTCTTCAGCATTAAATCGAAAAGCTAGATTTAACCAATAACCAGCAACATGAAGGTTTTTTCGAAGTTGTGAATCCCAACGTGTATCTAAAATTTTCAAATAAGAATCAACAACCCTCTTTCTTTTTTGAAACCTCTTCACCATCTCTTCCCTAACCTTATAAATAGCTTGATAAAGGAAACCCATTGCAACTATCTTCACTATCCACAATACACAATACACGAACAAGTGGCTCAATAAGCTTAACAATATTAGTGCATTGATTCCAAAATTTAGAATCTAAGACTTGATTCACAAACTTTTTAGCTTTGGCTTCTTTAGAGTAAGCCGAGCTTGTCTATTCTCTAGATGTCACCATAGCTCTCAATGCATTCTTTTGAGCTAAAATACTTTGTAAAGCAATGTAATTAGTGGCAAACTGAGTTGGAGCTGGACGAAGTATTTCTCGTCCGCCTGTGAACTTTCTCATCAAGTACAAAGGATGGCAATGATTATAGATATACTTCGTAATCATTGAAGCTTGTGACACAGTTTCACTCACTTCCTCTAACTTTCCAATATCCTGAAACATCAAATTAACACAATGTACTGCACAAGGAGACCAATACAATCTAGAAAACTCCGATTCCAACAACCTTCTAGCAACAACATAATTTGCAGTATTATCCGTCACTACATGTACAACATTCTCATGACCAACAAATAATACAACATCCCTAAGCAACTTAAACAAAGCATCAACAGTTTTTGAGACATGAGAAGCATCAACTAACTTCAGAAAAATAGTTTCTTTAGGGCAATAGACCAAGAAATTAATTAAAGTACGCCTACAACGATCAGTCCATCCATCGGCCATGATAGTACATCCAGTTTGTTTCCTTTTCTTGGTTCGAAGCTCTTCAATGTTTTGATTGAATTAGTGTCTCACTACCGCTGGCACCTTTCGACATGCCTCAATATCTCCGCCTTTTCCAGCCAAATGATGCTTAACCCGGTTAATTCCTCCACCCCTAATAAGCTTCTCGCAATAAATACATAACAGAACTGTTTTTCTTTTATCCACAACTTGTTTACAATGGCCTCATGCAGGATCAGTTTTTTTTCTATTACTATTTTTTTGGATTCTAATTGTTGCATCAGGAGTTGATCCTTGTTCCTAGAAAGTTGGTGTTTCTGATGGTGTATTTGATGAAGTCATCCTAAATTCCTAATCAACCAAAACTAAATGACTAATCTATAGGAATAATATACAACAACAATCTACTAAGAATGATATACAACATCAACCAACATATGTAACAGATAATCAACAATCAACAATCTAACAACAATAGATAATCAACAAACTGAACCAATGTTATCAATTTCTGTTTGAACTGAGCAGAAATCAAACATAAATCAACAATCAACAGAAATCAAACAGAAATCAACATAGATTATCAACATATATAACAACAATATAGTACAAAAAATTGAACAATCAACAATCTAACAGAAATCAAACAGAGATCAACATAGATAATTAACATAGATTATCAACATCATTAATCAATTAATTCTAACTAAAGTACTAAATTATTGAAAATTTGAAAGACTGAATAGCTTAAAAAAAATAAAAATACATATCTGGTTGATGCACTGCCGACAGAGAAGAGGGAGACTGGAGAAGAAGCACGGCACCGACGACGACGACTGGACACACAATGACACAGGACAGAAGGCGATGAGCAGTAGCAGTAGCAGGAGGCGATGGACGCACAGGAGCCAACGACGTTCGAATGTTTGATAGAGTTGGCGTTGGCTGTGGTGGGTGGTGCGGTTGTGAGACTGCGAGCATGCTGAGGTGGCGTTGGCTGAACGGGTCTTTCTCACTCTCTCACACTCTCAGTCTCAGACTCTCAGCTCTCAGGTGGTCTCTCTCATGGCCAAAAGGGAATGGGTTTGGGAAACAGGGAAAGGGAATGAAGGCTTCGAGCTAGGGTTTCTTTCAGCTCAGTTTTGTTTTTTTGTTTTTTTTTTAATTGAAACGACGTCATTTTACGTGAAGAAAAAAAAATAAAAATTCAAACCGATCCAAGTTAAATTAAACATGCTGGTTTATCGGTTTTAGTCAAATCCGACCAATTCAAACCGAGTCTTGTCGGTTCTCCTCTTTGTCCGGTCAACAAACTCACCCGGATTGACTTGGTCACCAATTCACCAGGTTTTCGATCCAGCCGGACAGGTCGATCTGGTTCTGATAACACTGCTCCCACAACATGTGTGTGAATCTTCTTTGTTCATGCATTTGTTAGACTCTTTGACCCAATACGTAGCCAACATCAATTTATACAGTAGATGCTATAGTGTTGATATCAATCGGATTCTTAAGATTCAAAAATCTTAGTTTGAATTAAAAGGTGAATGTGTATTGATGCAGCCAACATCGAATTATACAGTAGATGTTATGACAAAATACGTAACCAGGACTAAGATCCAATATCGAGAATGGTTAGACTCTTGATAAAAAAAAAAAGGTTACAAAATTAAATAAGTGCATAAATTTAATACAAATGTACCTAAATTCATCTATTATAAAAAGGGATAAGTATTGTTTTGGTTACTAACGTTGAGAGTTAAAAAGGACAATTTTAATACAAAAAAAATCGTTGAGGATGATTCTAAATCAAAAATTACATTCGGGATGGTTTCGATTCTAACTTTCAACGTTAGGAAGCAAAACAATACTTATCCCTTATAAAAATATACATAACAATATAATGAAACTGGATTAAAATATTTTATTAGTACATCCGAAAGTTTATTTGACTAATAATTGGTTTACTCACTTTATTAAATGACTCATATCTTATAATCATTATTAATTGGAATAATTCTACTTAAAGTGAAGATAACACCCCCATTAATGATGATGCATATGTGAGCCAACTTAACTTATACGAAGCAAAAACAAATCATTCAAACATGTTAATTTCTTTTAATTCATATCTGATGATAATTTTCTACGGGTAATCTTGGCTTTCCCAGTGCAACTAGTGGCTTAGCTTTTGTGGTGTCCCTTTCATATTCAGAGAGATCAATGGTTGATTCATTGGGAGGTGCAATCCAAGTGAATCCATGAACCAACCTTACAAAGAGCATAATAGTCATTGTAGACCCAAGTGTGATTGCAGGGCAGCTTCGTCTTCCACTGCCGAATGTGAACAACTCCAAATTTGGTTCAGCTAATCTAATATGTAATTTACACGTTAGATTCTTAATCCAATTTGTCGCACTAGAGAAAATGGCTTCCTTTAAAGATAAAATCCCTAAGTGTATAATATTAAATTCTAAAGTAAGAATTTTCTATTTGTATATACATATTGAACTGATGATTATTTAATTTTAATATATAGTTTGTGTTATCTCATGTAAGTTATAATTATAAAATTTCTTTATTACACTCTCATGTTTTTCAGATATAAATATATTAATCTGAATTCTAATTTATCAACTCGTCAGTAAATATAAATTATTTGATGAACTCGTATCTTTTAAAGGATTATATATTTTGTATTGTAACATAAATTCTCCGTGTGTTAAAAACATAACGTAAATTGACCGAACAATGCTCTTATTCAAAAAAAAAGAACTACCAAATAATTTTCTTTTTAATGCATTATAACATCAAGCATCTAGTATCATAATTTTATCTAACAGTAACAAAGATGTAAATTAAATGGCATAGTATATATGTGATTCAATGCATGCATTTGCATTTTATGATTTTATCGATTTTATCTTCAGCGCCCTAATAATACATCTATTGTCATATCACACACAAATTCATTCAACCCCGCCAACGCAAGGATAAAACCAACTAAACCAACTAAAATAAATTAATAATACCCGCCGGATTAAACTATAAGAAGAATTTCA
>NC_029785.2:2651553-2669700 GCF_000816755.2 Arachis ipaensis
TTACAAAATATATATAATATATATTAATTAAAATTAATAATTAAAATAATTAAAATATTAATATTTTAAAAACATTTAAATATATGTGGAGTGACAGGTGATGGTATCAATGACCCCTTTGCATTAAAGAGAGCAAAAATTGTTGTTGCTGATGCTACAGATGCTGCTAGAAGTGCTTCTAATATTATCCTCACTGAACCTGGTCTTAGTGTCATTATTAGTGCAGTGCTCACTAGCAAGGCAATTTTTCAAAGGATAAAGAACTATATTGTTAGTTTCCTTGCATACAGAATTTAATCGTTTCACTCTTACTTTTCTTTTTTGATATTTTAGTATTCTAACATTGCAAAATAGCAAAACTTGCTAAAGGACTGGTTGCGCAGGTTCATATGTTGCAAATTTAGCATAACCTATTAAGTTCAATGTGCTGTTGACTACATACGAAGTAGTTGGTTAGTTTTTTTTTTAGCTTGTGTATGAAACCGCCGCAATTTTATTTTAAATCCAATACTGAAATAGCGGCGGTTCTGCAACCGCCGCAAAAACGTTAACCTGATTTGCGACGGTTGTACCAGCGGTTCATTAGAACTGCCACAAAATCATATTACAACCCCTTAATAGGCGACGTTTCTGGAATCGCTGGAATTTTGTTTCGCGGCAGTTTAAAACCGCCGCAAATTCCTAAATAAACCGCCACAGTTTTCCTTTTCTCTTTTAGTGCTTGAATCAGTCAATTTTACCTCATATTAACTGTTATACTTTTTATACCTTTCATTTTTTGGAATAGAACGAGGAGATATTTAAAAAAAATATTAAAGAGTTATTAAAATTTATTATTTTTTGTTATCAGTTAATCATCTATGTTTAAAAATATGAGATAAAGTATATTATTAAATTATTAGACTAAATAAATTAAATTAATAAATAAATAATAGCTAAAGATAATAAATTCTGAGAGTCTTTTAACCGTTCTCATTTTAAAAAAGTATTGCTAATTTTGATTGAGGAATAAATAAAACCATTTAAAAACAGTGGAAGGTAAAATTGATACTTTAAGAAAAACTCTGGGATATTTAGTTTTTTTTTTCTATTTTAAAAACGTGTATGATTTAATAAATTATATGTTATAGATCAGAAAAGCAAAACTAAATTTTGTTTGTCCATTTTAAAATACAATTCTCAAATTCAAATTTGAAAATAAACTCTGTGTATGTGAATATGGAGCAAACTTTTTTAAAATGATAATAAAGAATAAAATGATAAAATTTAAACCGTTAGATTTATATTTGATTAAACCATTTAACGATTCACAGTACAATTTTTATATGTAAAAGAGTTCGATTCACACTAAATATATAAATACGAGTCACAAATCTATATAAGAATTGAGAGATTCTATTTTTTTTTCTTTTGGTTATTTTAGTTCCCTCTTATCTCTTTTATTATTTTAATTTTATTATTTTTATTTAAATACTTATCAATTTTTATATATTTTAACATAAATTTTTTCATCTTTTGCGCTTATTCTTTTTACATTTTGCTTTCTATATTTATTATTTAGGTACAATTTATAAATCTTAAAAATAACTCATAAAGAAAAGATATATCTGATTTTCGAATTGAGATTTTTAGTACAGACATGATCAATAATAGTTTATTTGTTTGAGTTGAGCAAAATCCAAGCACAACAATCTTATTTTTGAATAATTTCTTGATAAACCTCCACGGATAACCTTGGCTTTCCTAGTAGCACCAGTGGCTTAGCTTTTGTGGTATCACTTTCAAGTTCAGAGAGATCAATGATTGGTTCATTGGGAGGTGCAATCCAAGTGAATCCATGAACCAACCTTGCAAAAAGCATAATAGTCATTGTTGAGCCAAGTGTAATTCCAGGGCAACTTCGTCTTCCAGTGCTGAATGTTATCAACTCCAAATTTGGTTCAGTCAAAGTCAAATTAGACCCATCTTTCTTCAAATGTCTTTCGGGTTTGAACTTCAAAGGTTCTTCCCAAACTCTTGGATTTTGGCCAATACCTTGTCTCCTAATAAGAACATGACTACCCTTTGGGATGAAGTAATTGGCAACAATTGTGTCTTTCATTGAGACATGAGGAATATTAAAGTCAACAATTGGGTGAAGGCGAAAACCTTCTCTTATACATGCCTTCACATAGTTGAGTTTTGGAATATCTGATTCTTGTACTAACCTTTCTTTTCCTATTACACTGTCCAATTCTTCAATGGCAATTTGGAGTAGCTTAGGTTGATTTAGCATTTCAGAAAGTACCCACTCAACATTATTATATGGATTATCAATAGTTGCAATCATAATCTCCTGCAACAAAAATAAATATCTTACTATTAAGAGTATATCACAATTCACTAGAGACATAAATATGAAATAAGTTAAAGTTAATAATCAAATTAGTCTCTGAAAAAATAGAATATTTTTTAAATTCGTTCCTAAAAAAATTTCTTAATCAAATTGGTCTTATAAAAATTATAATTAAACATATTTGTCTTTCGATTACTCCATTAATAATTTTCTTCATCAATAATGAATGATGTGAAATATTAATTGACAATATATATAATATCTGACATATCAAATTGAATACTAACTAGATATGTCTATTACTTTAGTCCATTTTTTCAATTACATAAACCATATTTTTAAACAACAACATTTTTGAATAATGTGTGAACAATGTAAATTAATAGAGTTAAAAAAGTAAATTAATCTTAAATTTAATTAGTAGCATTAAATTAGGATGTAGTGTATTTTTATTTGATTAGTATATTTTTATTTGATTGGTGATTGTTTATATTGTTCAAGATGGTCATTGTTTACCTAACATTCCTCTATTTTTAATATGACCTAGTGAAATAAATTTTCATAAATATATTTGGTCAGTATCTAATTGAACATGTTAAGTGTTATGTATGCTATAAGTTAACATTTTATATTAGCAATCGTTGACGAAAATGTTAATGGAATGACTAAAAAATAAATATGATTAATTTGTAATATTTAAAAGATCAATTTAATTGATAAAATTTGTCAAGAATAAAGTTAAAAAATATTATGTCGAATCTTTTAAGAACTGATTGACTGTTAACCTAAGTTATTGTAAGATGCAACAAAATCATGTATATAACCATGATGACAGTCGGAATAAAGCAAACTAAAATAAGTAGATAGATAGCTATTAATGAGAGTATGAGGAAAAATATTGATACCAAAAGTTGACTTTTGATTTCGTCCACAGTCAAGAATGGATTGTTGTTAGCATCTTTGAGAGAGATAAGAACATCAAGCCAATCCTCTTGATGTGTCCTTATCCCATTCTTCCATTGATGAATCCTTTCTTCAATGATGGGATCATGGTACTTCCTTAGGGTATTAATAGCCTTCTTCATTGCTTCCTTTTGACCATCCAAGTCAAACTCCCTCAACAATGGAACATAATCAGAAATAGAAAATGCAAAAAGGTAATTTAACACACTCAACAATGCTTCAACATGTTCCACTTCCTCAGCACCTGGTCCTCCATCTTCTCTACCATTACCAAAAAAGTACCTTTTATTGAAGAACAACCTCCTAATCAAGTTTCCACCATAGTGTTTCCCTGCAAACCTTAAATCAACTAGGGCATTGCCATTCTTGCATTGATTGTACACATACCGAACAAGGTTGTCGGCTTCTTCCGCCCTTTTGTCATGTAACCATTGAAGTCGTAGCGGAGACACCAATTCACTGGTGATTACTCTCTTCATCTTCCTCCATTGTTCTCCGAACGGTGTTATAGCCGTGGTTAGGTACCCCAGTGAAACATGCTCACTAGACCAATTCAATGGCCTTGATGCGAAGATCGTATCTTGCTTCATTAAAATCTCACGTGCAATGGAAGGACTAGTCACCGGGATGACATGGATGTTACCTAGACGAATGCATGCGATTTCGGTGTCGAGATCATTCATGATTTTCTGTATCCATCTGAATGTGGGTTTGTTTGCAAGCATTTGAGGGATGTTACCAACTATAGGCCATGGTTTGGGACCTGGTGGAAGCCTATGCTTCTTTGGTTTCTTGGTTGAATCGTTGGGTTTGATGAGGAGTTTGATGTAGAGGAGTATGATGCCAAACAGCATGAAAAAGAAGTAAAAAATTGAGTGAGAGAGCATCATGGGGGTAAAAGAAGATTTCATGTGTCTTGGGAAGTTAGAACTATTTGGATTAAGAATTTAGGACACTCTACTAAAGGTGGAGTATGTTATAATATTTTGGTTGGTGCATATTTGCTATATATTATATAGAAAGGGAAATGCTAGCAGGATGATAAGTTTAGCAAAAAATGGAAAATTGATTAATGCTTTTTTGAATGTAAGATAAATGCTGAAAAACATTGATTATGTAATATTTTTTATACGATCACGACTCATGTGCAGTTATTTTTATATAAAATTAATAGTTAAAAATTGTTAGATGATGATTTAAAAATTCATGGCCATGACTTGTCACATGTTTTGTTGGATTCATAATTTCTATTATTTTAGGATAATGTCGTTTTTCTTCCCCAAACATTTAACAAAAAATTTGAAAAATAATCTTTTCATTAAATAATTAATAAAATTGTTAATCCCAAATATTATTATGCCAAATTATTTTTCACCATTACTCTCATTTTTTCAATCTTCCAACAACAAAGCATAATACCCCGTAAAAGCCTCTATAACATGCAAGTGTTTAATTTAAATTCAAATGGATCTAAATAAAACTACTCATTTAATAAATTTATTCTATTATATAAAAATTAGATTTCTATATTTAATGATGGAGCTGACGTGGCATGCTTCTGAGAGTGTTTCCCAATTTATTTTTTTTTAACGCATTAAATACAAGTTATTACGATAAACTAATTATATCAACTAATTGATTTGATTAGATATTTAAATATCATATAATTTATATCAATTTATATCAATTTGATTTGGTAGTATTTTTTAATTTATTTATTTTAATATTCTATTAGTATTTTTAATTTATTTCTTTTAATTTATTAAACTAAATTTATTGTGTATACTAATTAATTAATTTGATTAATTTATTAGTCATTCAAATAATAAATTTATGAATAAAATAGGCAACTGAGATATTTTCAACTAATAATTAAATCAAATCAAATCAAATCATATATATTGAGCTAAATTCAAATCATGTGAATTAAGGACTAAATTAAAATAAAATAATTTCTTACTTATTCAAGTTGAGTGCAATAAATACAAATTAATTTTGTTAGATAATCATAGTTGTCTGGTCTACTATATATAGATGGCTACACAAAATTATAAGAATCGTAATTTTTATCGCTCTTACTATTTCAACTCTTCTTTTCTTCTTTTTTTTTTCTTTAAGTATAATTTATTTTATATATAAATGTATCCAAAATGAGAAAGTATGGATGAGTGTTTTATTGATTGTTTATTTGATGAATATATCTCAATTTAACCATTTTACTACTGTGGATAGAAGTTGACCTGTAGCAATTCAAAGTGGCCAATGTATTTTTTTATAGTGTTAGATAGAAGAATATTTATTAAAATGAATATACCCATTGTAATGAATTTTTTGTCAATTGTTAGTAAAAATTATGTGATTATAATTAATGATCATAATTAAAAGTCTTTATTTTATTTCAATTTATTCAGGACATGTTTATCTTAAATTTTATTTCTTTATTAATTAGTATTTTTTTGTACATTTAATTGTCATTAATTTATATAAATTAAAATGTATAACTTAAAAAAATAGATACGTGTCTAAAAAATTAATGTAATTTTTTGATATTTTTTTTTTAAAATTTTTCAGACTTATCAACATTTAAGTTGTCTATACATCACTTCTCAAAATATTATGATTTTACAAGTTATAATATGTGGGGTAAATCACCTTTATAAACCATTTACAAACCAATTTTACGTATATCCCCCAAAATAAAAAAGGCTACGTGCATGTCTCAATTTACATATCTATGTAAATCAAATTTATGGAGTTCGAAATATGTGTTTTCGTAGTAACGTACAGTGCTGAGTTATATCTTCGGATTGTAACAGTCATATCACTACTAAATCGAATGAAGGTGATTCAATTTACAATGAGCTGGATTGCTACTAAGTGAGTATAAATTGAACCTTATTGCTTCGATTTAGCATGGACCATATAAATCGAAATTTATAGATTCGATTTAGTAGGAGATGACATAATTCGAATTCTTTGAATTCAATTTACTTTCGAATCACAATGTCAAGTAATTCAAATCCTATAAATTCGATTTACTACTTATTACGCTAATTCGAATTCATTAAATTCGATTTATATAGAAATGTAAATGGAAACAACCAGGTAATATTTTTGAGTTTGGGAGATTCAAATAATTTTGGGGTGGCTTTGGTTTATCAACATAAATTAACCTAATATATAATATTATTTATTGTTATATATATGAAAAATGTGACTACTCTATTATAATTTTTTCTCTTCTTACTTTTCCTTCCATCTAAGCAAAAGAAATTTTTTTCTCTATTTTCTTTTCATTCATTTTTTCTTCATCTAAACAACACATACAAAAATATACTTTTCTTTTCATTTTCTTTCCTCTCATTTTCTTTCTTTCTATTGTCTTTCCTCTTATTTTTCATCTTATATCCAAACAACATCTTAGTGTTTATCCATTTATCTTCTATTAATATTGTTATAACAAAGATATATGTGACTTTATAAAAATGATATAACCTTAACTTTGATTATCTGAGAATTTATTGAGTAGTTAGAATAGCTCCACGTCACGAACCAATGAATGCTTGCAATAGGGATAATCACAAAAACATCAGAAACGGGTATTTGCAGGGATTACTCGCATTTGGGGACTAGATGGGGACTCGTGAAATCCTCACGACTTGCCAAAACCCGTCGGGTTGGCCCGCATAACCCCCCAAAAGGCGGGTTGGATTGGAAATTTAAAACTGTCAATCTTAAAAAGCCTACCTACCCCGCACCGCCTAATCCATGGGATGTGGCGGGCTTCGGCGGGGTGGGGCAGGCTTCTCCGCTGGGCCAAGCTTTTATTTTGTCAGGACAATTTTTTTTACAAATTTTTATGATGTTATTAATCTACAAGAGGATGAAGATAATAATTAAAGATGTTCTAAGTTATATTTTGGATTACGTTTTATATTTGATTGATTATAAACATAAAGATGTTTAATTATATATTTTGGACAATATTTATTTTGCTTTGGATAATGTTGATTTTATTATTTCGTTTCAATAAATTTGGTTTATAATTATATTTATTACATATTTATAATTATAAAGACTTTAATGTGTGTGAATTTAAAAATTAGAATTTTTTTATGTTTCTAGAAATTATAAATTTATTAAAATTGTTGTAAAATTATTTATATTATTTCATATTAATGGTTTATAAGTAAAAGGAGAACCCGCCAGCGGACCATTAGGCAGGACGGCAGAGAAATTCAGGACCGCTTATTAGGCGAGGTAGGGCAGGCCAACCCACCAGATGGCGAGCTTTTGGCAAGACAGGGCGGACTTTTCTGTTTGTCACCCTAACGGGGATATGAACATAAGTACATGCCCCATAGAATTTATTAAATATACGCGAATATAAAATTATTAATTTATCCTAATTTATATATACATAAATCCATTTCTTGAATTTAGTATCCCTAATTTCTGCCTCTAATTCAAATTCTTCCTTTTTCTTCCAGACTCATTCTCTGCCTCGATCCTCTCTCTCTTTAACTCACTTTCTCTACCTCTCAAGTCCGTCACTACGTTGCTCAGTATCGTCCCAAAAGTTTTCAAAGAATACTCGTAAATACCCGAGGAGATCTGTGTTCCTTAAAGGGTAATAAACAGGAACTTGCAATGACAGAGAAGGAACGGGACATTTTTTTTAAATAGGAGTGAGGGATGGAAAGGAAGCTTCTCACGCTCCCCTGAGTACTCATTACCATATCTAACTAGTAACAGGATCCAATCTGAACCGATTTAAGAGGGGACGCGTGGACTTCATTTGCATTGGGCATTTAAGGTAGTGAACCTAAGTCGGATTTGGGACCCTAACAATGAGTTTTAGTTGATCTTGCTTGCATTGAGGTCTTATTAGGCCTAAATATATCTTGGATTAATATTTTAAGTCATTGTTATAGCAAATACTATACTATTTAATGTTATAACACTTAGTATATATAAAAGTTGGATATATTTATAAGATATTTTTAATTCAAATTAAAAAAATTAATTATCTCTTTTTTAGTTTTAAATATTATTTTCTAATATAACGAAAAAGTGAAAATAACAATAATTAGTCACATAATTAAAATAGATAATCTTAATATATACATGACACTATATAATCAATTCTAAATTTAAATTTAAATTTGAATAAGAAAATAAAAAAAATATTTTTAATTTTATCTCACTAACCATAATTAATTTTAAGATAAGAAATTACTTTGTACCTCATATATATTATAAAATAGTATGGTCATTTGCTATTTTTTAATGGTAAATATTGTCAAATAAAATAGTGTAAGAAATTAGAAAAAAATGTATTTACAAGTTTAGAAAATATTAATTTATTTTTCAATAGAATAAATTATATATTGAATAACAAAAGTTGTTATTGGTTTCTCTTCACACTAACTAATACTCAACAATGGTGTTTCGGTACACTATATTGCCAAGAAATATTAATTGATCGATCTAATAACTTTTGTAATGACATAAGTTTATGAATTTGAAAATTTAGAAATCATTTCATAAAATGTGAAGTTTTAACAAGTAATAATGCTGATCATATTATTTTGACTTCAAGAATGAATATAATACCAACAAATAAAATTATCCCAAGTAAATTTCAACAAAACAAAAGTCCATAAGTATTGCTATTAATGGAAAATTAATCTATTTTAAAGACAAATACAATTTTTTTCTACGGATTTCCTAACTCGGCAAGTTGATAACTAATCCACCACATATTGATGTTCTATTTATTAAGGGTCTGTTGCTAACTAATGGATTGTTATACACACAAAACGAGATTCGAACTCTAAATACTTGCTCAAACGAACAAATGAAATGACCATTCACCCAATCCAAATTGATTAAAACAAATATTAGTTATTTTAATATTTTTAAGTTGTAAAATATTTATAATAATAATAATTACTATAGATATTTTTCATTTCAAATTTTAATGAAAATTTTTTATATAATTTTATGTATTATCCCGTGTAGGACACGGGAACATATACTAGTTCAAATAAAAAACCAACTAAAACGATATAAATTTAAATTAGATTAGATTCTATTTTTTGATAAAACGCATAAATTTGATTAATTTTTTAATACACTTTACAAAACTACTGAAAATCAATTTGATCTAATCTGTCATGACCCGAACTAAGTCATGACTAGTATTCAAAGGACGACACGTCCCTCAACAAGCTAATCAACTAAATTTACAGAATCTCCTTTATTTTTAGATCCTTGTCAAAATAAATATTATATATCTTTATGTATCAATAATAAACATCAATCTCTAATAACAATAACAATACATCCCAATTATATTCACAAACCGAACATATCAAAAATCACATTATACATATTAATTTAATAACTAAAGTATATAATTAAATCCATAGTTTTACATAATCGAATCATAATTACTATCTAAAGAGTTTGACATCTAAAATAACATAACCCACACGAGGACATATATAGAGTATTGGTATAATTTAGATTTTAGTATAGTACAAAATTTTCATCATATATATACATAGTCTTTGAATAGAAGAAAAGCTCATCTCGAAATGGCTAAGATCTACTGTCCAGCGGATAGAATAGAACCTAAATTGACTTGTCATATTTTCTAGTCTACGTTTCTTCGAAAGTTTAACATTGTAGAATGAAAGTAATGTGATTAAGTGTAATTTACTTAGATGTGATTAAAAAATAATTGAATACTATGTACAGTAAAAATTGATATTATTGAAAGATAAAACTAAAATTTATTTCTATGTATTGTTTTTGTCCCCAACGTTTTCGTCCTATTTAAGTCCTTAACGTTTCAAAATCGTCTCAATTTTGTCTCGCCATCAATTATGTTAACGGATTCCTAACGGTAGGACAACATTGAGTCAATTCTAAAACGTTATGAACTTAAATAGAACGATTGAAATGTTAGAGACAATTTTGAGATTTATCCCAAACGTTGGAGACAAAAACGATACTTTACTCATTTTCATATTTATCTTAAAGTAAACATGATACTAAGATATAACTCAATTCAATATATTTTATACTAAATATAATATAAAAACTTAATTTAATGTCTGTCCCTCAATTTCTTTTTCCGGTCTCACTTTTTTTTTTCACACACAACCTTATATATTTTGGCTGTAAATTCTGGAGAGAGGGGAGGTGATAACAAATATTACAATAAAAATTGAGAGAATTTGTCAATACAAAATTATAGCAATAAGTCTTGTGAATTTAATATTTAAGTTATTTATTTTTATTTTTAATTTATTTTATAGTCTCTATATTTGCTGAAAATAATATAATTTGCCTCTTAACTACCTGTATTTATAGCTAAATGCCATGAGCAACATGTGCTCACCCTGTTACAGCCTGCAAAAGTAGGTGGTTTCCGTGGACACGTCTTACAATTGAAAGTGATTAACCTTAGTTTTTGTAGCCTTGTCGGCGAGGGAGAAGAATGAAGCAAAAATTTCCCATGTTTTTTTCATTCAAAATATTTATTGTGGTGTCTGCTAGAAACTAAACATGTAGCAAAAATTTCTTATGTTTTTTTCATTCAAAATATTTATTGTGGTGTCTGCTAGGAACTAAACATGACTTAGGATGTCAATGGGGCAGGACAAGGACGGGAGATGTCTCCCTGCTCTTCATCTTCGCCCTCAGATTTGTTTTCCATCTCCGTCTCCATTCTCCGCCATGGGAAATATTGTTCCCCATTCCTATTTTCTACGGGGCCCCGTTCTCTGCGGGAACCCCATTTCCCATCTACATAATAATTCTAACTAATTATTAATTTCCATATGAATAGAGTTGCAAGTATTTATCTTATACAAAAACTACAAGATTTTATACAAAAAGTCTAAATGACACGATGATGACTTCTTTCGAAATAACGCAATGGGGGGACGCAACGACGAGCCAAAGGACAAAGTAGTGGACGAGGTGGGAGACGCGGCAACAAAGAGGAGAATGCACACGACGACAGAGTTACGAAAAGGAACGCCGCAAATAGAAATTACGACGCGGTAAGAGTGATGGCACGGTGAGGTGTGACGATGCGGTGAGAAGGGTGACGAGGAGGTGGCTGCAGAGAGGTTGGATGGAGTATGGACAACCTTAGGGATCTCTGAATTGAAGAAGGGTTAAGCAAATAAAGATTAGGAGTTTTGGGTTTCTATATATATGTGTGTGTGAGAAATGACTAAAAAACATATATGAGAAATAAACTATTAAGGATAATTCAAGGAATTCATAAGTTTCAGGGAATAGCAGGGACGTGGTGGGAATCCCCGCTCGGGTCCCCGCGCCTGCTTCGGGGGAATTTTGTCCCCCATCCTATTTCCATAGAAAAAATTCTCCATAATCGGATTCCCATTCGAGGCAGTCCCCGCAGAAATCCCGCGTCTCGAAAAATTTTGCCATCCCTAAAACATGTAGTGTCAGGAATATTTATTATTAATAATAACAATAACTAACCGCCACTCTTTGAAACAAAAAATACTTAGAAATGTTATTTTGATAAATCCAATTCTAAAATTCTTCTTCAACCTCTTCACATTTTTCCATCAAAATGTGGATATATAGTTAAATTTATATCCATAAGAAAATGGTCGTAATAAAAAAAATTATACCCAAAGTAATGGAAATTAAAAATCATAAAAGAACTACTAACTCAACAAAAAATTCACTACTAGAAAACTAGTTATTACAGACGGATATTTCCGACGGATTTTATCCCACTAAAATACAGAGAAAATTTCAGAGGAATTTTTTGTCGAAAAACAAAAAAAATGGATTAGCATAAATTACAGACGAAAAAGAGAATCCGTCGATAATTTCGTCAAAAAAATTAATTTTTTCCGTGAAAAATGGTTACAGACGGAAAATCCGTCTGTAATTAAATAGACAAAACACTGCATTTTATTAAATTATTACAGACGAAAAATCCATCTGTAATTTAAATTTTTCGTCGGAAATATTGAAAACCCTAATTTTATCACCACCCATTTCACACTCCATTCGAACACCATTCACACTCCATTCACACTCCTCTTCGCCCTCATCCCTCGAACTCTTCGCCCTGCAGCCCGCCGCCTGCAGCCACCGCAGTCTCTGCCGCCACTGCAGCCACACAGCCCCGCATCAGCCCTCGCAGCTCCCCGCAACCCCACAGCCTCACAGCCCCGCAGCGGCGCAGCCACCGCAACCCCTACACAGACACAGCCTCCACCGCCAACGTAGAAGATTCGTCGCCGTCGTAGGAAGCTGTGTCGCCGTGATTGGAAGCTCCCTCCCCGTTGTTTGGAAGCTCATTGGCCTTCTCCTCTGTTCGAGCACTCTCCTTCTCTCTCTGTGTCGCCGTTGTGTTTCTGTCACTGCCCTTCCTCCTCGCTTTCATTCACGAGTCATGACCGTTCCTTCACTCCTCCATTGGAAGTAGATCTGAAGAGCCACGAACCGAGGTGTGGCATGTTCCTCCATCATTGAGTTGGTGTTGCGGTTGCCATAACTTTGCGTCCCTTGCTGTCGTCGACAATCACATTGTGCCCCTCCTCCCACACCTCCTCCATACGCCATTTTCCCTTTATTTCTGAGGTAAGATTTGAGATTTTTTTCCTATTTCTTAGTTTTTATTTTTTGTTTTTGTTCTTGGTGTTTCTTCTGATGAGTTTTCTTATTGTGTTGTTATTGTTATGTTCAACATTTTTTTTGAGGGATTTTGCTCAATGTTAAGGTTCGTTTAGTGTTGTAACATTTATGATTAGTGGAAAAATAGATAAAAATAAAACTGAATAAAGTGTTGGTGAGACACCTCCAGACAAGAAATTAAAAGAATTAAAGCTTACTGAAGATCAATCATATGTTTAACTGTTAGTTGTTTATGAAACTACCATAAGCTATTGAGTTTTTTGGGCCAATTGAGATGCTATGAAGTGTATAGGCTTCTGGTTCAACCCTTGTCACATTCTGTCTCCATCTCCTATTGATTACTCACTTCTGTAGACAAACTGATCTTACTTTGTAAAATGTATGTTAATGATGGTACTAATAAGTGATTCCACCATTAGAAATTATGAATCATGATCATTAATTTTCTGCATATAATATCTTTTATCATACATGTGTTATAAATAAAATGGAATTATTGTTCTATTTTCTCTCATCAACTTGGCAGCATACTTTAATTTTCTTCTTCATTATATTTCCAAAGTGGTTTCTGAATGAAATATATATGAGCATGATGTGCTGAGTGGCTAGCTGATAATTTAGGATAGGAACTATAAAGTTTGGTTCTATTTATATCAAGTAATTAGGGGAAAAATGGTACTTTTAAGACATGGATCCATGAGTTAAGGTTAGTGCAATTCTTCTGATTCAGTTCACGCAATTCTGTGAAAAATGGCATGCTTTGGATTTTAGAGATTCTTTTTTCTTCGATTGATTTATATTTCTTTCCTTTACTGATTCTTTTTGTTTCTCAATTGGATTGAGGAGTTATGTAACAAAAAAATAATCTAAGGTGGTTGTTGATGATGTTGAAATTTAGTAGTCCTATATATATTTTTCAGCTTTTGATTTTTGTAATTTGCAATGCAGGGGACCAATGTGGTTCTGATTTAATGTAAATGTGAGTCTATGTTTTTGTTCTTTTATTTCTCAAATCACAGTCAATGATTTTGATAAACTAATTCTGTGCAATCTCTGGTATGTAAGTAGAAAACTGATGCATTGATACTTAAATATACTTTTCATTTTTCATTAATACAAGTTTAAATTATATATAGCATTATGTAGTTTGTGAAAATATACTTGTTCAAAATAGAAAAACTCAAGTTTTTTAGAGATAAATTGGTCAGATGTGTTTGATTTTCCTAATATTTTTTTCAGTTTTTGATTTTGATGATAGGAAAAATATTTCCCTGCTTATTTTTCGGTGTTCAGTTGTGTAATTAGAGCACTAAATGTGATTGTTTATAGGCTAAAAGAATACTAAGTAATTAAGTGAAAAATTTGATGAAACCCATATTGTCGTGTCTATAATTAAATGCTGAAGAGCACTGTGACCATGCATTTGATTCTATGAGAAGGGAATCTGTCATCATGACACAGTGAGTCAAGTAGTTTGTCTTTATTTTGTTCATGACTATTTTTTAGTTTCTTAATTAATTTTTTTAATACTATTCCATGGTAATATCTTAGGCAAAGATCCAATTGACAGTGATTCCCAATTTTTAGTTTCTTAATTAATTTTTTTAATACTACTCCACAGGATCGACGGCTTAGAATTCAGCTGTCTCTCTGCTCCAAGTGACAGTTAATGAGGTTAGCAAGCACACCCTGATTCTCAAAAAATTCTGTGTGATTTGTTTATCTATAGTTGTTGGATTAGGTCTTTTCTTGAGTCTTCTGATTGTGATTTTGCCATAGTAAATTACCAAATTGCCCTCTCTCATGATTTTATAAAAATAATACTCTTGTCTCTTCTAGTTTAATCTAACTTGATAAGCAGCAGATTGGTAGATTGCTGATCAATTATGAAGTGGGTTTGGACCACCTGGTACATCTCTTAGAGAGACTCCATAAATAGGGTGGACCTTCTCTTTGCTTGGTTCTTGTTGTATCCTTGTATAGGAATGCCATGTGAATTGCTGAAAATTGATTCTCTTTTTTGTTTGCTTGATTTCTGTACCCATCCATCTGCTCTACACCCTCTCTATGCTTAATATTTTTACTTATATTCTGCAGATAGTTTGTTCTTTGCATAGAAGAGAATATAGGTGAGCCGGTGCATCTGCATCTTGTATCACTGGTATGAGTTTGTTTTCCTCTCAGAACAGAATCAGATGAAAGTTTATCTTGCTGTCAATTGTATTCTATCAACCTTTTGAGTTTTGTGCATAATATTGTCTTTTAATATATATTGTCTTTTGGTGTTTCTTATGCATGCCTAATTATTTTTCCTTTTGATTGTATGGTGCAGGAAAATGTCATGATTCCTGATGACACAGGTTTGCTTCTCAATCTTCTTCATTGTTGATGTTTAGACAAATTCTTAATATGCAATGTTTTTACAACCATGTAGTTCCCTATATATTCAAACAGTAGCTATTGATACTAGACATTGGTTCCATCATTTCAGCTTTGAAATTGCAAACTAATCATTAATATGTATTGGTTGGTGAAAACAGGAGTGATATTGTAACCATTGCCAAAAGGGTGATAATGTCAAACGAGCTGCCAAGCAACTCAAGTCTTGCCTTTCTTGGAAAGACTCCATAGGCACCAGTACATATTATTCTCTTCTTTCTGCAAATTGCAAAGCTTCTTAACCGTTATCATTAACAAATTAAGATCATACTTTTTTTATCTTCTTGAGGCAGCTCTATTGAAAAATTATAAAGATTAACTCTCGTGTTAATAAACCGAGGCAATGTTTATCTTTCTATTCTTAGCCATTTCTCTGTACTATGGCTACCCTTTTCACAAACAAGTTTTACTTTTAAAATGAAAAGTTCTTATTGGTGCCAATTTTTTTCACTTTTTTAAGGATAATAAACTAGATGCTTAGAAAAGAGAACAAAAAACTAAACTTTTTCATGATAGCTCCTTTCTTGCTTACAGTATTTGTATGGTTTATTGCAGTGGATGATTAATGTTACTGTTGATTCTGATTTTACACCATTTCATGTGTAATGAGGGTGGTCAGCAGCAGCACACACTTCATCAAATAAGATTATTTTGCTTTATTTGTGAAGACTATTCTAATTAGCAAGATAAAGGTTTACTTTTCTTATTCCATCGAATTTTATTTTACCTATTTATAATATTTATGAAAATATATTTTTAATTTATCTCATGATATGGACAAAAGATGTTGTTGTTGTTGTTGTTACTTTCGCGTAAAGCGCGAGTCTAAACCTTGATTTTATTTATTGACAAGGTTTTATGTTTTTCAGCATTCTTTTGCATTGGTTGCGCTCATGGAATTCTATTATCAATTGGGTGGGGCGTGCGGTTATGCAAAAACTGAATGTTAGTACCTAGGTATGTGTTTTTGCTCTCATCTTCCCAAAACTCATGCTAATTCTTTGCATCACCATTTTCATTCCCTTGTTAATACACCAATGCAATGTTTATTATCTTTTCACTGCTAGAAGTTTTTTTTATAAAAATAATACTCTAACTCTCTCTCTCTCTCTCTCTCTCTCTCTCTCTCTCTCTCTCTCTCTCTCTCTCTCTCTCTTTCTTCTTTTCCATCCCCAATCACAATCTCTTATTCTTTCTTTCCATCTGTAGGAGTTCAATCAAGCTTTCTCAACTTTTACCGACACTGAAACACAATTTCCTCAGTCTATTTCTTCAGGTATCACATCGTCATATTAATTCTTTCTTTGCTGTTACAACTTACAATTATGCCTCTCACTCTTACTCTTTCGCAATTCTGAACCTTTTAGCTCATCACTTTGTTGCATTAAAACATAGAGGTATGCTTATAATTTCCTGCTCTAGTTATTATGCCTCTCACTCTCACTCTCACTCTTTCGCAATTCTGAACCTTTATGAGTGAAGCAAAATTTGTCATGTGTACATTTAATATAGAGAAGTGAAGTTGGCAGTGATAATGGGGCATTAAAGTATACAACCACTATTTGATAATGGTTCAATTGAGAGTTTTTGTTTAGCTCTTCGTATATTTTGGTATTAAAGTATATGATTGTACTTTGTTATGGCAGGTATACTTTATTTTGGATAATGCTACTACTTAGCAAGCTTGCGTTCAGCTACTATGTGGAGGTATTATGTCTTCAAATTTTACTACAGTTCCTCTTTTACCCTCCTTTAAGAAGCTCATGGTTCTTGCTTTCTAGGAAGAGATGTAATTCTCTATTTACTGATTCTTTTATGGAAACTTGTTCATGCAAAAAGAGACTACTTCTGGAGTGCAAAATGCTTTAAATAATATGCTTTATTTTTATTCAAGCATTCCAATTCACTCCAATTCCAATTCGGGTTTTGATTCTATTTCAGTCAGGAGATGTCAAGATTAACTTTCAATGTGAAGCTTGATGCTGCCGATGCAATTTAGTTATCTATTAATATTTTAGATTATTCTATCTTTAAGTGATAAGTGTAATTTGTGACATTCATGTAACATTAGGATGGTCATCTTATTTTTTTGGGTATCTTTTTATTAAGACAGTGAGATATTGGCCAATGATGTTGAAAAATAACATCCAATTTTATAGGTATCATGTAATGAATATTATGTTTATTTATGTGATTTTTGGCTTTCTTTTTTCAATTTACAGTGTTTGATGGAGTAAATTTAGAAAACAAACCTAAAGTATTTATTTTGCAATGGAAAAATAAAAAAAAAATTCTATTTTACCTTACCGACGGATTTACAGACGGATTTTCTGTCTGTAATTAGAGTGTAAGATAATTTTCCAAAGTTTAAATTACAGACAGAAAATCCGTCTGAAAGTTCGTCGCCTTTGGGAAATGGATAGAAAATTTACAGAGGAAAAATCCGTCGGTAACTGGTAAAAATCCGTCTGTAATTTTTCGACGGAAAAAAATCCGTCGGTAAATAATTTCCGACGGGGCTTTTACGGAGGGACAAAATCCGTCGGTAATTTTTTTAGTAACCAAAAATCCATCTGTAATAAAGACTAAATCCGTCTATAAATCTGTTTGTATTAATCCATTTTCTAGTTGTGAATTATAAAACTTTCTTAGGATTCGAATAAAAATTCATAGGATTTATTATTAAACTTATTTCTTATTTTCTACAC
>NC_029785.2:2670054-2675731 GCF_000816755.2 Arachis ipaensis
ATAAATATATTTATAGAGGTTGAATATATATTAGTATATAATAATATAAGGGCAATTTACCAAAATAAATAAAATGGCATCTAATATTATCAGAATACACATTTTACAAAACAGATACTAAAATGTATTTTTTCCATAAACTATGTAAATTGTGACAGGAACCACAGTTTACAAATGAACGTACTCGCGGTTTACGTTGGAAGCCAAAATGCACATAATCCGCAATAAGGGCACTATAACAAATAAGAGTTTTCGCAACGGTCGAAAACTGTTGCCATAGATCAGAAAACCGTTCCTAAAACTTTAGGCAACGCTTTGACAATGGTTTTTTACCTAAAGCAACGGCAACCAAAAAACCGTTGCGATAGTTACTGGCATAGACAACGGTTTTGACAACAATTTTTCAAGAACGGTTTAGAACCGTTACTAGATAGGCAACGGTTTAAAACCGTTCTCTTTCATGACGTAATGGTTTAAAACCATAACTGACTAGACAACGGTTTTAAATTGTTGTAGTTTTGCTGTTCATAAAAACAACGATTTAAAAGCGTTGCCTTCGGTTGTGTTTTTTGGCAACGGTTTTAATATTATTGTCATTTTGTAGCTGCCTTTGACAACGGTTTTAATACCATTGCCTTTTGTGACTTTTGACAACGGTTTTTTATAATTATTCATGATTTACAATAATTTTCTCATTTTGTATTGAAATTAGTTCCAACTATTTTTTTAATTTAATGTCAATAAATAAACTTAACTATTTGAATCAAATTACTAAAGAAAACTAATAATTGAACATTTACCATCAAATTTAATTTATAAAGTATTATGTAAGATCCATAATCACATTATATCATCATTACAAAATATCATAATACTAGTCTAAGTCATAACTATTTCAAATTATATCACATTTTTCAAAATATAATAGCAAGGCATAATCTTAAGTGAAAATACTAATTCATTTTGGACATGATAATGCTAGAACTTAAAAATTATTACAGACAAAATTTTGTGTCACTGAAGTTTGACTAAAAAAAATATACATAATAAAGAAAAGTAGTACTCATTGCTTTGCATAATTTTGACAACTTAAAATGCACCAAACTAAATTCAAATCCAAATAAAAAACAATTAATTCATTGTTTGCACACTCAAAAAACTTCAAAGTTTAAAATCTATACACGTTGACACTAGCCAAGCCATTACCGACTAAGAAACATGCAACACAAAGCATACCACAACTTTGATCTTAGCAACATTGTTTGCTCTCTTTTTATCTGTTAAGGAACTCCTAAGGACTTGGCTCTCAAACAAGCCGTGGAATTTGTTTCCAAGTCTGCTACCACCGAGAATGTCCTCAGCCGAATCATTAAACAAATTTTGTCCCTGAATATTACCATAATTTAAACACTTATTTTGTGAAACATTAAGACATCCATTGAGAGAATCAACTCAGAATTTCCAGCCACTTTACATGCTAACAAAATAAACCAACCAGTAATTAAGAGACAACCATTAACATTAGCATTATGCTCCATAAAACAACTTAGCTTAATTTCAAACCAAATTGATTTAAACAAAACTTCTATGCTTAACTTTTTACATAGAGAAACATGTTCAGCAAAATAATTCTTTGATTTATAACAGAAAATAAGCTTAATCCAAACACACACCGTAACTGAACCTCAACGGACGAGGTGGGGGACGGCCTAGTGGACGCAAGCGGAGAGGAGAGCACAGAACAGCAGCAGATGACAGAGTAGGAACTGATGGCGAAGCAGAACTATTTTCTCCTAACATTGCTCAAAACAAAATCTTAATAAAGAAAAAAATTCAATCAACAAAGTAACTAATGGCAGAACAAGCCAACATCATCATAGTAACAATCAACAATCAACAAAATTCATAATAAGCGAAACCAATTCATAAACCAAACAAAATGAAATCATGTGGTTCTTCCCAAAAGATTTTACCATAATAGAAGAATAGTCTTTATAGTTTATACCTCAAAGCAAACAGGACAATTGTGATGCATTGCTCTTTTCAAACAGCGATGATCATCTTCCAATCATTTAGAGTAGTAGCACCCTAAAACATATAATAATTAATTTACAAGGATCAAGAAAAAAAAAAGATATAACTATATAGAGAAAACAGGAAAAAAAATAAGGAACAATGAATGAAACCACATTTCTCACCTCAATCCACCATTCACAGCAACATCATTAATCAATTACTCACCTGATGTTTATTGATGCACCGAGCAGCGATGGACGAATTTATAAAAAAATAAAGTCTTAGAGTTTTATAAAAATTTTGACAGCATCACCTCAAAAATTTGGACTTAAACCACCCTTACGGGTTCCCTCCTTCTCAATAGTTTACCAGCCTTTCATCAGCAATTATCAAACAAAAAGGTTCTTAATAATCAACATATTTTATCACCATTTGGTTCCACTCTTTGTAAAATTATTTATAAACCATAAAAATTACTATTTTTAGTTAAGAAATCAATTTTAGGTACTTAGTTTAGAAATCTAAACTCAATCTATTTATCATTCATCAAGCCTCAATCTCATAAATTACTCATTATAATTTGATTCAACCACCAATCACAACATTATTAAGTAAAAAAAAAAAAAAAAAAACAGAACTTCCGACAAGCATTCATCCCCAAACAACCTTGCAAGATGCACACAAGAGTTAAACAAATTTCAATTTACACGCACGTGATCGTCATCATACCAGTCACATTCACAGCCATAACCTAAACTCAATAAACTAATTGAAACACTAGAACATCATCTCAATACCAAACTAATCCAAATTTTACATCCTCAAACTAAGCTTATTTCTACCAATTAATCACACAAGACATTTATAAATTATTTGCAGATACTCACTAAACTTCAATGATATTCATAAATTAAAACGGTTAATTCTAAAAGAAATCCCCTACCTCTGAGTGTCAAAATTAGAAGAAATTTGAGACGGGTTGTGGCGGCAATGGCTGAGCTAGCGTAAACAGCAGCAGAAATAGGGGCCGAGCAAGGACAGTGGCTCCAATAGTGGCATTTCCTGGCATCAATGGCGGCGTCCCTGGCGACCAGCGGTGCGGTGGCAAAACCTCCCTCTCCTCTGCGAGTTTCTCCTCCCTCTTCATGTTCTGTTCATCCCATCAACAGTAGGAACTTCTAATCATTGGCGATGAGACAGCCTCGTTCTCCTCCTTCTCTGTCAGAGCATCTTCGCGCGTCACTCCCCTGGTTCTCTCTCTCTTGGACGCGTCTTCTTCAGCAGCGGCGACAATCCCGAGCAGAAACAGCGACGGCTTCGCAGCTTCCTTCTCCCTCTTTTGTTCGCGCATCCTTCCTCCTTCTCTGCTACAGCGTCGACGGCGACTGCGACGGCTAGGGTTCGTCACAGTGACGGCGGTGGCGTCTTCGACGGCGAGCTCGATAGTGACCAGGTGCGACAGAGCTGGCGGCGTCCTCTCCACCATCGCGTTTCCCGCAGCGGCAGCTCTCTCCCTCGCACGGTTCAGATTGACGATGACATGACGGTGGTGACGCGTGTGATGGGCTCCACGGCGGTGAGGCGCGACGCCGGCGCGCTCTTCTCCCTCTCCTTCCCTTTTTCTTCCTCGCGAGGTTTAGCTTTCTCTCTTCTCTCTGCGTTTCTCGTTTCTCAGGAGGGGTGGAGTTTTAAGGTTAGGTTTCTCAATTTGAAAACTAGAATTTTTTATTTAATTTGAAAATGTAGCATTAGAGTTAAATTTTTATCAAACAATATAGATAAAATAGATATTTTAATAAAATTATTCCGTTGTCTAAGACCATCTAATAGAACGGTTTTAAAGTGTAGCATTTTGGCAACGGTTTTTATGCGTTTCTTTTGTACAATTATTTAAACAACAATAAAAAACTGTTGCATAAAAAAAATCTTGGTAACGGTTATAAAACCGTTCTTTAAAATAGTCAAAGAGAACAGTTTTAGTTTATTGCTATAAAATAATGAAAAATTGAATTCATTGGTAACACTAAAAAAATTGTTGTCTAAAATTATCTAAAAGAACGGTTTTAAAGCGTTGCAAAATTTGGTGTTGCTAAAGCCCGTATTTGTTGTAGTGGGGTGTCGCAGTTTGTGTGTGAGTTGAGAATGTGCATAAACCGCAACCCTTTTCGCTTTTACATCTCCATCTTCTTGCTCTGTATCACTATGCATCACTATACCCTGGCATTAGCTGCATTGCTTTATTCTCCCATCATGCTCCACAATTCTCACATATTCCGCTTTCTCTTTTTATATATATATATATTTTTTGTTGATTTTTTCAGCGACTTTTTTGATTATTTTGTTTCAATTTTATCAAAAGATCAATTTTTTGGGACCTGAGATGTTGTGTTTATTTATTTATTTTTTCATTTTTTTTAGACTATGCCTTCTCTAACTATTGGCTCATTTCATTGGTTAAGTTCTCTGCCACTTGATCAAGAAAATCTCAATGATGATGCTCCTGATTCTTCCTTCAAGTTTAAGAACAATTTATTTTTATATAATATTAAATATGAAATAAATGACAATCTTAAAATAATTAATTGCATTTATACAGATCAACCATAAAAAAACAAGACTAGTAAATTAATTTATTATTCACCATAACTCTTTTAATTCAAGTAGTACGTACTCAGTACTAAATAAAAAAATTTAACAAATATACTTAATCCTAAATTTTAGAACTATAAATTTTAGAACTAAATTGACTCTAAATTGAACAAATGTATTTCATGTTTGATATTATATAAAATAAATTGTTAACTTAATAAAAAATTAAATATTCTAATGTTTAATATGATCATTCCTTATCCATCCTAATATTCTACAATAGCAGAAAAATGGCGGCTGCTCTATTTTGTAGGCATCTCATTTCGCAGGTGTCAATGGGCAAATATAAAAAATGATTTCAATCTCCACTGATGAGTTGTTAGACATGGATGAAGCACTGAAGCTGGTGAAAACTATGCTAAAGTAGAAGGTCCAGGTTGAAAAAGTATTCAACTGAGAGCAAAAAACACATACACAAAAACCGCGAGACTCCTGTCGGCTGTCGCAGTTTCTAGCCATTTTGCATATCAACATAAACCGCTGTAGGAGTGTAACGGTTTATGTTCATTTGTAAATCGTGGATCCCCTGTCACGGTTTACATAATTTATGAAAAAAATGCATTTTAATATCTATTTTACAAAATGTGTATTCTGATAATATTAAAAGTCATTTTATTTATTTTAGTAAATTGCCCATAATATAATGACTTATATAGTATTTTATTCACAATGATTAACTTGATGCATATTCTCAAGTTGTATATTTAAAAAAAAATTGGCTTGTTTTACTTTATTTATATGAAAGCATAAATTTGATGACCTACTAAAAAAATATTTTTCTAGTATAATCAATTGTTTTACTAAAACCTAGTTAGCATAATCAATTCATCACATTACTTCAACTCAATTAGTTTGACACATTAGTTTTACAATGTGATTACACTAGTTTGTGGTTTAGTGTTTGGTTGTAGGAGAAAGCTCAATTTCTGGATATGCTCTTGTTACTATAAAACGGTGTTCTGATCATAGATTTTGTGCCAGGCTTGTGATTTGGGGTTGTCGATTGATTTCT
>NC_029785.2:2676092-2684480 GCF_000816755.2 Arachis ipaensis
ATCTTTTCCTCTCTCTTTCTCTCTTCTAGTGATTGTTACTTAAGTGTCTGTCACTATCTCCTAGTCCATTTGCTTGGTTTCAATTTGATTTGGTTCATGAAGTTTTGATGTTTTCAACTAATTAATGTGTGCAAAGGCTCATAGTAAGTGTTGACCGTTTGGAAATTGGTTCAGGATTTGAACTTGAGAGATTTTGACAATGGCAGCCAATGCTTCTAATGGAACAGCAAAGCAACCTCCTCAGCCATCTCCCTTGCGCTTCTCCAAGTTCTTTCAGGTCATCTCTCACATGGCATTCTGTTATATCAGATTATTCTAAGGTTGTTTTTATTCATGCAAGCTTCAAAATTTGATAATTCTAATTCCTTTTCTTTAACTAATGATCTTATTTCATTTTCCACATGGTTGCTATTCTTCCAATTTTAACTTTTAAATTGTTTTAGGAATTATAGTTGGCAGTGTTTGTTTCTGATAAAGTTCCAGACATTGTTATGGGAGATCCTGGGAGATTCAGACAAATAATAAAAAATCTTGTTGGCAACTCGGTTAAAGGAAGTGTATTTGTGGATGTGGACTTTGTTCTAGGTGTTGGAGGATATGATCTTGAGAGGTAATAAATATCATGTTGATTTGTATCTTTCAAATATTGGTACTTAAATGTTTAATTGAATAGGAAATGGAAACAGTTTTTTGTTGTTTTCGGTGATGATTTTGTGATTTCATTTGAATTTGATATGTGACAGTGGTTCAACGGTTGTGGCTTGTGGGAAGTTATTGGGTGAGTTGAGAAAGCATGGGAAATGGAAATAGGCAGGGGAGGAGGAAGAAGAGGAGTTTGAAGAACAAGATGCAGTGCCTGTGCTCAGGGGAGCAGTTGAGACGAGAAGGAAGCACGGATGAGATGGCAGTTTCTTCGTCATCAGATTCTCTAGAGCACTTGGCTTGTTAAGAATCCTAATTTACAAGGTACAGACATTGATTAGTTATTGGGATTTTTCATATTGAGCTGAGAAATTGGGATAGGCTGAAAAATGTTTCTCATAGTGCAGGTATATGTGGATGGAACAACTACCATGTCTACTCATGAAAGGAAAGCTACTCGTGAAAGGTACTCACTCTTTCTTGGTTGCTACTGCATCATGATTCTTTGTACTTCTCCATCAATATATTTTTGCAGTTGAATGTTATTTGGCAGTGTTTAGGGTGCTTTCATGCTTAGTTGTTGATTAGCACTAGAATATTGTTATGAGAAAGAAGGCAATAAAGGGCAATATTGACTGCAATATTCGTGCTTAAGTTGTTTGCAATATGTTCTTACATGATTCATCAAAAACATTGTCTATAAAGTATGTAGTGCTTTGATATGATATGATACATCAATATTTTCTCTGCACTACTAATGGTATGATATGATATGATACATCAAATAGTATGTAGTGCTTTGATTATCAATCTTTCATTCCTCACTAATAAACTTAATTAGCTTAACCTCCACATTAGGCACAACATCAGCTCTAGCTAGCTTATAATTTTTTACATTCAATGAAGTTTATTAGCACATCATTATTATGATGATACATGAGATTGAAAAAGACCAAACATGCAAGGCATACAAATTAAGCTAATTAATTAAGCAACATGATGCAGAACTAGTACTACTTAATTTTGAGTCAGATACTAATAATTAAAAATCTATTAGAAGGTGCAAATGGTGCATTTGACAAGACTATTCTCGTTGCACTCTGAACACCTAACAAATAAGAAGTGATCATCCTCATGAGCGTGAATAGTGCTGAGTTTGCGGCTTCCACTGCACAAATAGCAATAGAGAACCTGAAATTGTTGCAACCAAGACAAGGGCAGTGATCATGATCGGTAGTGATAGTGGGAGCGCCTTCTAGAAGGTTCCTAAGGCAGCCGAGCTCATGCAAGGCAAGAACCTCGTCAGTGCTGCCAAGGCAAGAACTTTTGACTAATTTAATTTAGCTTTTCGAATTATCTCTAAAAATATAATATCAAATTATAAAGTCATCACAGATTTAAAGTCATGACAGCTAAATGTTTTGTTCTGTTTTGAATATTTTGTATTATTAGTGGATTGCAATTTAAACGAATATAGGTCTAAGTTTAATTATTTATTTTGTCTTGAATTTTTATATTAGGGGATTAAAATATAGACACAGAATTTGTTGGTATCTAAATAATTAAATCGACGGCGATTGTGTCGATTTTATTAAATCAAATATCGAAGGCAACGTCGTCGATTTTATTAAGCATATTATAGATAAAAATGTTGTCGATTTTATTGAATCAAATATCGACGAAAATGGCGTCGATTTTATATAATAATATCGACGGCAACGTTGTCGATTTTAATAAGAAGTTAAAATTCCCAAACTCATATTATAGACAAAAACGCTGTCGATTTTATTAAATTATTATCGACGGCTAAGTAAGCCGTCGATTTTATTAGAATTTTGAAAAATCAACAAGCTTAATAGCGACCACATTCGCCGTCCATTTTGCCGTCAAATTTTAATATTATCGACGACTTAGCCGTCGATTTAGCCGTCGATTTTAACGATGTTTCTTGTAGTGGTAGACTTTTTAAACAAGTTTTAAATTAGACTAAACTAGATATTTTAAATAAGTGAAATTAAACAAAAACAAAACCCTTGACATACAGAAAATAAATCAAATTTAACTCAATAATTATATTATTACAGACTTTACCTGTTTAGATACTTATTTTCCTGCTAACTCCAACCAATTGTCATCCCTATTTTCTACACTACCATAAATTCCCCATGTGTTAACAACATCTACGTAAATTGATCGAACAATACTATTAGAAATTTAGAATTATCAAAGAATGATCTTTTAAAAAATGCTAGTGAAATAATGATTAATAATAATATATTTATTATTATATTTAAAATTATTTATTTACTTTTGATAATAATTAATAAATATAAAATAAAAATTTAGACTATTTTAATTTGATTTTTATTGTAACCCTATTGTGGTCTTACTTAATTAATTAATTAAGGTAATTAAAATTAATGTAATTATTTTTTTATAATAATATTATTAAAATTTATAAATTTAAAAATAATTTATTATTAAAAATATTAATATTAAAAAAATTAATAACTTCATATATAACAATAATGCACAATATATAATTCGAAATTAAATTAATTTGTAAAATACGCAATATAAAAAAATATAGTGGAATTTTATAGTTAATGCCAAGTATCGTAAAATTGTCATATGAATTTGGTTAAGTCTTCTTTCAATGGTCGATGTTGCCGCATATTCTGAAATTGGACATTTTTTTAGAGAAATTGATGGTATAGTACAAAATTTTTCTCTCCTAACTGAGGTAATTAATATAAATTATTAATAAATTAAATACAATTTAATTACTTAATGTAATTATTTAATTAATTATTATTTAAATAATTTTATTAGATAATTAATATAAATTAAATTAAATAAAAATATAATTATTTAATATAATTAATTATGATTTAATTATTTAATATAATTATTTATTAATTATAAATTTATATAATTATTTATTTTTTCCTGGTTGAAGGGACTTTCTTCTCTTAAAAATCACGCTAGAACTCACTTTTTTTTCTTGTTCAATAATTGACCTCTACTTTTACTCACTTTTTTTTTCTTGTTCAATAATTGACCTCTACTTTTATCAGAGACAGAGACTCATATTTTGGCCATTGAAATTACTCTTAAGTGTTATATATGTATATATTCATTATCCATAAGCTTGATTGTCTATATAATGAATGATACAGACTTGTCGTCAATGAATTATAGCTCAAATAGCATAGTTTTCTCATACTCAATTAAGAGGTTACGGGTTCGAGTCTCTTATTTTTGGTATAAAAAAAAAAGGAAAGAATGATACAGACTTGTCACACATAGGGCTGGCAATTTATACCCTACCCGCAGGTACCAAACCCGGTTCAATCCGTTCGGGTAGGGTAGGCTACCCTACCCGCTGCGGGTAGGGTAGGGTACGGCCCGGGTATGTCTGCGGGTAGGGTAGGGTACGGGTTTAGGGTGTATCCTACCCTATCCTACCCGCACCACATATATAGCACATATTTTATAAAAATCTCTCTATATAGTGAAGGAAGTAAGAGTTTGACCCACAACCCCTCTTATGTAATGACTTATAATAAGTGAACAACCACTAAACTAGGTAGTTAATTTAGTAACTTAGAGCATTAGTTTTTTATTTTTTATGTTATTAATACGTATAAAATTCGAAATAATTGAATTTTATATTTACTTTAAAAAAAATTGATATTTCTGCGTGTAGGGTAGAATAGGATAGGATTTAAAATTTTAGAGTGCGGATAGGGTTAGGACGCAAATAGGGTAGGATAGAATTTTAATAAAATTTTTAACCCGCAGGTAAGGTCTTTACCCTACCCTATCCATTGCCAGCCCTAGTCAGAGAGAAAGATAACATCAATTAGGACTCACTAAGTCGATTCAAAATATTATTAACGAATACTATTCTACCACATAGATAAACTCAAATAGAAGTTATAAATAGATAAAGTACCATAAACTAACGCTAACTACTTCGCCATATGTTCTTGATTTTCAATACCTATTCACCTGCAACCTCTGCCAAATTTTCTTTCTATTGGCTTTTAAATATTTGTTTAGTAATTATTCATCCTAAGCAACTTCTTGAAAGTTATGATTATGACGTAAAACCATGTTATTTCAGAATAGTTTCAATTATACTTAATTAGCCCAAAGTATCAAATATAAATGGTATGATAGACAATCATTTTTTTTTAGTAATTTTACCATATAAAAGCAAATTGTTTCATACAATATAATAAAAACTGATTTTCTTAAAACGAATTTTGACTTGTACTATCCGAAAATGTAACTTAATTTTCATGAAATTGATTATTAAAAATTCTTTAAAAAAAGAATATACAAATAAGTATTACTATTTCCTACATGTTAATATTCCAAATATGTGAATATTCTTTATCCTAATGTCCAAGACATTTTAAATTAAAATAAAAAAATCCATAACGAACAATAAATCGATTTTCTTTTATAATTATTTGGCTCTCAAAAAAGAGAAATTCAAATATATAAAACTTATATAAGAATTGATTCTTTTCTTATATGACTACAAATCTCCCATCTCTAATTTGTGCCCGTGATGTCTTCACTGTCGGAAACACACTTTTATGTTCTGGTTTTCTGTCTGAAAATTATGCAAGTCTAGAATCAATCATCAGTAACAAGTGTGATTACTAGAGATCCAACTATGAAACTATAGAAATGGTGGTGTCAGTTAATAGAAGCGGTGAGAGGAAGAGGAGATTTAAAAGTAAAAATCAGTCAAGTGATGAGTTACCTTCTATGTAGATTTGGTTGTCCAGAAACTCTCATTTTTTAAAATTGTAGAGTTTAGATAGGAGAAATTCTGTCCCAAGCTCCGACATTCGCAGAAGAATTTGGGCGACTTGGGAGGCATAGCAACCGAAACTGAAGAGGAAAGAATAGCTTGACCTTTTGTTTTGAATCCTTAATGTTTTAGTTTGGTATTGTTTTTTCTGGAAGTTTCCCAATTTTTTATATTATTGCATATGCTTATCCCTGATTATGTGGGTATTGTAATTGAGTCATTTGATTGCAATAAAAATATTAACTTTGAAAAAAAAAAAGAAAATTCACAAAAAATTAAACTCTTACTTAAAGAGACGTGTAAAAGATATGACTATTCATATTATCTCCTCCTATGAACTTAAATTTTTGGAAGAAATAGTTTTATAACAAAACTATCCAATGTTTTCTTAATAAATTAGTTCAATTTTTTCTCAAATATTTTTTAATTGGAATAAATACACAAATTGATGTTTAAAATATTTTAGATTGGATATTTTGGTTCTCAATAAATTTTTATTTTCTATAAATTCTTAAAACTTTATTCCATCGAACAATTTTTTGTAGAATCAATCTTCAAAGTGAATTAGTATTATCATGGAAAAGAACAACTTTACATAGGTAATAGTACATGTATAGATATTAAAAAAATTGGTTCTTTTACTCTAACTCACATCCTGACATATAAAACATTTAAATTCATGATTTACTACACATTCCATCTTTATTATCCATAACTTTATCAGTGTTCCAAGATTTTCTAAAAATAATAATGTGTATTTTTTATTTTAGCCTGACTTTATTGGTTGAATTACAAACTATTAAAAATATTTTTTGTCGAGACGACAGTGCGAAAAATGACATGTATAAATTTTAAAAAGTTAAAATTTCTAAAATTGATGTATCTATTTTGTCACCTTCTCTTTTGGTTTCCAAATATGTATCCTTAGATGTCTATCATACAAAATTTGGACATCTAGCATCAATTGTAAACAATATTCTTGCTAAATGCTCATTACTAGTAAATAAATCAAATATTACTAATTCTTTGTATCAATCTTGTTGTTTAGTAAAATCTATTATTGAGTTTAAACAACTAATAACAGTTAATTGATAATGAACAAATATTATTATTGAGTTAAAAATCTAATTATGTGTATAATTAAATTTGTTTATTGTGCAGAATTATAAATAATCAAAATAGACTCAATAACAAGTTTTTTGGCCTATTTAATGAATTAAATCCATTTACTCATTCATGGCCCATAAGAAGGTTGCTAACTAAGAAAGGAAGTGATTCACGTGGGTAGAGAGAAGAAAGAGACGAAAAGACAAGAGACGAAAAGACAAGAACTTGTCTTTTCGTCTCTTTCTTCTCTCTACCCACGTGAATCACTTCCAAAAAGTAAAGCAAGAAAAAGAGATTTTGCTTAGAGTTCAAAACAAAGATGAAAAAGTGGATTACTAAAATCAAGTAAGAAGAAGAAAATCAAATAAATTAGGGCTCTAAGTAAAGATCACATTCGAAGGCTACAGTCAGAAAATGTTTTTATTTTTGTGCTTCATTGAAAATTGTTGAAGAAACTTTCTTTCTGCATGCACCGAACTGAAAAAATGAAGATTATGGAGCTCCGCTACAAATCAACGGATAGGAAAGAAACTAGGAGCCAAAACACAAATGAATGACTCAGATTTTTGAAGAAATTTGAAAAATGATGAAAGAGAATATGGAAGGTATGGATGCATATAAAGTTCAATCACCGCTACTACTCTATCTCTCTTCTGCACCGCTGCTGCTGTTGAATTTGGAAAAGAAGTCAAATAAATTCAAGCCAAGTTTCAAATTTTGGAAGTTTTACTCCTCTGTTAAAGGGGTAAACGGTCAGAGATTGATTCAAGGAGTGAGAGTACAAAGTTTGGATTTTCATAGCTTACAAAGCTATATCTTCTTCTCTTTCATGGTTCTCTATTGAATATTCAACTTTATCAGTTTTATCTTTCTTTGTTTCAATGGAAAAAGGCATTAATGTATGGAATTAAGAAAAAATTATTGAGTAGAGAAAGATAAAGAGAGTTAGACTTGGAAAAAAGCCAAATGTTTATTTCAAATATCCTTTATATGTTTTTCTGTTTTATTTTCATGATCTTAAGGGGATTCCCTTACTAAATTGGGTGAGCACTTAGTGGTTGAAAATCTAGAAAGTGAACCTGTCAAATCTAACTTGGATAGAAGATGTGTTTGTTCTAAATAGGATTGGTATGTGTAATCTTTGAAAGATAGTAAAAATTTTACCACTATTATAGAAAGAGACTGGATGTAAATCATATTGCACATGGTGGTAAATCAGTATATATAGCTGTGTGAATTTCTCTTTTCTACTCTTCTTCTGTTTTCTTTTATGAAAAGACAAAATAAAAATATCTCATATTTTATCATTATCTCAGAAGTCACAGTTATTCTAATTAAAAGTGAAAGTTATTCTGTTCCTGAAAGTTTTGTGAAGAGACAAAATAAAATTGTCTCATGCATTTTTATTTGACAGACACTTTAGCAACTATGTTCTCTTTCAGTCAAAGCTAAAAAGGCAAAAGAAATACAACAAAAAGAGCTTAAATTCAACCCCTTTTTCTAGATCATTCTAAAACCTTCATCTGTCTTATCAATTTCATATTCATCCTCCACTACTACATGCAATTCACCTCTTAATTTGGTTGTTTCTAATGTTTGGGAACCACCAGCTCCAATCCTTTCTTCCAATGGCTCTAGTAGGCATAGTTATCAGAATCAAACCGATAATTAATTCGGTCAGATTACTGGGTCACCAGATCACTGATTCAACCGTTAGATTACATGTTGAATCGATTAACCTGGTCATAATTAAATAATTATATAAAATTTTAATTTTTTATAATATATTTTTTATATTAAATCAACTT
>NC_029785.2:2684651-2692281 GCF_000816755.2 Arachis ipaensis
TACTCATTAAAATAAAAAAAATAAAAAATTCAATTAAATTAAATATAAAAATTATAAATTAGAATAAAAAGACAAAAGTGTAAGGAGATTTTAAATTTTACATGACTAAAAGAGTTAATAAGATTAAATTATTAATTAGGATATGTCTAATAAGTTATAATATATTTATAAAAATGCATATATATTATTGAAGAACATTTCAGTCTGGTGGTTGCAAGAATTTTTTTATCCTGGTAGTCCTAGTTTGAACCCTAATAGCGCCAATTTTTTGAAATTGGTACGAGCTAATCGGTCCGGTTTAATTTACAGTTCAGATCGATTTTGACTGAATTTTCTAAGTTTGACCGGTTTAATTCCGAACCGATTAAAAGTTCGATCTACTGGATTTTCAATTAAACCGACTGATCTAATCCGAATTTGATAACTATGCTAGTAGGTATTATATCTCCTCTGATAATGTATATTCTAAACACACAAGCATTTATTTGTTACACAATAAATCACAAGTATTTAATGTCTTTAAGCAATATAAATCTTTTAACAATATATAAAGTTAATATTTATTTATAACAATATATAAAATCAATACAAAGAATAGTCATTATTTTAGTGTTCAATTCTTTTAAATTATATTTATCTTCAATAACCTCTCACAAAAATAAAAATAGATTTGTTATCTATAACAATATTTAAAGAAAATATAAGAGTTTAGTATCCAATTTTTTTTCATCTTAACTCTCTTAACTTTATCAATAAACAGTAATTGACATAACTGCTATTTAATCACCTTTAAAATAATAATAAAAGAATAAAATGATAAAATTTAAACGGATGGATTTATTTTTGATTAAACTATCTAATGATTTACAATGCAATTTTCATGCATGTGACATCATTATTGAAATATTCACCAAGTTTTAATAAGTTAAAAGATCTCAATTCACGTATTTACATACTTTAAAAATTTTCAATCACACTAACCATGTAAACACCAGTCACAAATCTATGTAAGAATTGAGAGATTCTATTTTTATTTCTTGTTATTTCAATTCTCTCTTTTCTCTTTTATTATTTTAATTTTATTATTTTCATTCAAATACTTGTCGATTTCTATATATTTTAACATAATTTTATATTTTATATTTTTTGTATTTTTTTATTTTTACTTTTTACATTTATTATTTAGGTACAATTTATAAATCTTAAAAGTAACACATAAAGAAAAAATATATATTCTTTTATTTGGAATTGAAATTTTTAGTACAAACATGATGAGCAGTTTATTTGTTTGAGTTGAGCAGATTAATCTTATTTTTGAATAATTTCTTGATAAACCTCCATGGGTAACCTTGGCTTTCCTAGTAGCACCAGTGGCTTAGCTTTTGTAGTGTCACTTTCAAGTTCAGAAAGATCAATGATTGGTTCATTGGAAGGTGCAATCCAAGTGAATCCATGAACCAACCTTGCAAAGAGCATAATAGTCATTGTAGACCCAAGTGTAATTCCAGGGCAACTTCGTCTTCCAGTGCTGAATGTTATCAACTCCAAATTCGGCTCAATCAAAGTCAAATTAGACCCATCTTTCTTCAAATGTCTTTCGGGTTTGAACTTCAAAGGTTCATTCCAAACTCTTGGATTTTGGCCAATACCTTGTCTCCTAATAAGAACATGACTACCCTTTGGGATGAAGTAATTGGCAACAATTGTGTCTTTCATTGAGACATGAGGAATATTAAAGTCAACAATTGGGTGAAGGCGAAAACCTTCTCTTAAACATGCCTTCACATAGTTGAGTTTTGGAATATCTGATTCTTGTACTAACCTTTCTTTTCCTATTACACTGTCCAATTCTTCAATGGCAATTTGGAGTAGCTTAGGTTGATTTAGCATTTCAGAAAGTACCCACTCAACATTATTGTATGGATTATCAATTGTTGCCATCATAACCTCCTGTAATAGAAATAAATATTTTCTTATTGTTAAGTAAAAGTTTATTTTTAGAGGCATAAATATAAAAAGATAAAAATCGTTGTACGGATGAATTCTTTGGAGAAATATTGTAGAAGATAGATAGATATTAAAATCGGAGTTGATGTTATTTTATTTGAAGCGTACATTTTTTTTTTTTTAATTTGATTATGCAGCTTTATTAATTAGAGATATACTCTATGAGGCACATACACTAACATGGATACGGGATACGACACGACACGGGACACATCGACACGCGAATTTTAAAATCTTATAAGACACGGGACACGCATACAAATAAAATATAAAGTATTTTTTAGATAAATCATAATGATATTTTAATATTTTATTGATATTAAAATATAAATTAATTTTTGTAGTTTGTGTCCATCGCAAAACTGATGCCATGCAATTCGACGCTAAATATTTTAATAGCAGCAATTTTTGAAAACTGCCGCAATAATTAACTCCTGCGCCCTAAAGGATGACAGTTGGGGAACCGCCGCTAGTATCCACAAGTATTGTAGTGAATTATTAAGAGTAAATGAGTAAAAAATAACGTTACCATAAGTTGACTTTTGATTTCGTCCACAGTCAAGAATGGATTGTTGTTAGCATCTTTCAAGGAGACAAGGACATCAAGCCAATCCTCTTGATGTGTCCTTATCCCATTCTTCCATTGATGAATCCTTTCTTCAATGATGGGATCATGGTACTTCCTTAGGGTATTAATAGCCTTCTTCATTGCTTCCTTTTGACCATCCAAATCAAACTCCCTCAACAATGGAACATAATCAGAAATAGAAAATGCAAAAAGGTAATTTAACACACTCAACAATGCTTCAACATGTTCCACTTCCTCAGCACCTGGTCCTCCATCTTCTCTACCATTACCAAAGTACCTCTTATTGAAGAACAACCTCCTAATCAAGTTTCCACCATAGTGTTTCCCTGCAAACCTTATATCAACTAGGGCATTGCCATTCTTGCATTGATTGTACACATACCGAACAAGGTTGTCGGCTTCTTCCGCCCTTTTGTCATGTAACCATTCAAGTCGTAGCGGAGACACCAATTCATTGGTGATTACTCTCTTCATCTTCTTCCATTGCTCTCCGAACGGTGTTATGGCCGTTGTTAGGTAGCCCAGCGAGGCATACTCACTGGACCAATTCAATGGCCGCGATGCGAAAATCGCATCCTGCTTCGTTAAAATCTCACGTGCAATAGAAGGACTGGTTACTGGGATAACATGAATGTTACCTAGACGGATGCATGCGATTTCGGTGTCAAGATCGTTCATGATGTTTTGTATCCATCTGAATATGGGTTTGTTAGCAAGCATTTCAGGGAGGTTACCAACGATAGGCCATGGTTTGGGACCTGGTGGGAGCTTAGGCTTCTTTGATTTCTTGGTTGAATCATTGTGTTTGAGGAGTTTGATGAAGAGAGGTATAACGCAAAATAGCATAAACATGAAGCTGGTAGCAGATTTCATACTGAATTGGTGAGAGAACAGCTCGACAAAAAGATTATTAATAGTAATTTGTTGGGATGTATATTTTGAGGCAAGTTATGTAGAGGTCCGAGAACAAAATGTACACTTAATGTTAAATAATTTATAGCTAATTTAAGTTGGTAAAATAGTTAATTTATTCGTTCGCTTAAATAAGTACTTAAATAAGTATTGAGAGTTTGAATTTTAATATGCTGTATGTATAGCAATAATCTATTGGCTAGTGACAAATTTTTAAATAGAATTCAAACTACGAGATATTGTGAAAAAGAAATATTTATACTCTTAAAAAAAGTACTATTATTTTTATTAAGATTTATTTAATGTAGTAACATTTTTATTGAAAACAAATATGAGATTCGTAAAAGTTTTTTAGCCCGTTGGCTCATAAAATAAAAGAAAGTGAAGACTCACGTATAGTTGTATTTATATGAATGAAGTTGATAGTCAAGAATAGTTATATGATAATGATTTGACAGATTTGACTAGATTATTATTTAATAATTTTTTATTATCAACTTCACATGTAAACAATTACATGTGATTTTCCACAAGAAAAAATAATAATTCTTGTCCAGAGTGACAATAACAAATGAGGTTGTTTATTGATCTTAGAGAGTTTAGATAGTACAACCATTACTATAAAACGTGGACTTGATCAGATTTTATTAAATACTCACAACCACAAACATTTTCTACAATATAATGGTTGTTACCAATTAAATAATGAACAAATTGAAGTTTTTTGTTTATATTTTCATGTGCAGATATCAGCACAACCACCCTTTATTTTTAAGAAATTCAAATTGAATGCGTATTAATAAGGATGGTAAACGGAAGTAAATCTTGGTCATTATTTTAACATTTCGTCAAACTCTTGACCAATTATTAAGGTGAATATATACATTTTTCGTTACATTAACAATTATTAAAGTAAACTTCACAAGATTTTAAAGGTCAGTACATGATTATAACTTATAAGTGTCGAATTTTCGCAATGATGATCAGTGTCCCTTATTTATTGTTTAAGACAATATGACTCTTTTACTTTTAGGTTAACTAGGTAAGGTTTAGAACCAGCAACTATCATAGGCATAGCTTGTCAACCAGTGTATATAATTTTGAAAGCATTCATGATCTGAAGCATGAATTGATGATTATGAGAGATAGAATGAGCTAGAGTAGTACAGAGAAGAAAACCAGAATTGAAGAACAGAGAGGGAAAAGTAAGAAAATGTGTATTGCAAGTAATGGATGAATTGATTACAAAGAAAAGTGATTCCCAGCTTATATAGGACACTCAAGATATATACTGTATCTTATACACTTTCACACATAGTGTGTTTAGATTAAAGTTTATAGAAAAGAGATTAAACTGCCTATGTATGAAGGAATTATTTAAAAAGGATGGCAACCAATTGAAACCAACTTAGATTATTATTATACACATACAATTTTGCTGATTTTACTCTTCTCTATTATATATTGAGTGTGTTCCAATTTCTCTATTGTCTTTATATTGAAAAATACAAAAGGCAAAGAGAGTTATATCAAACAAAAGTTGTTTTTATTTTTGTTTGATTTTTGTTTCGAAAATGTATGTACTGAAATTAGAATACACTTAATTTTCTTTATCTAAGTTGGGTTAGTACTTAGAGATTATTAAACTTGGATTAACTTAGGTGAATAATAAAAATGTGAATCTCTTAGAATTGATGACTGTAATCATTATTGATTATAGTAAAAATTTTACTATAATTCGTGGTAGAAACTAGATACAGGTCTCATTACATTTGGAGACTGAGTCAGAGTATATCGTTGTACCATTTTTCTCTTTATTTGTTACTGCATTTTTGAAAGAAGACAAAAACTAAAATAATCTTATGATTTATCAGTTTCGTTATATAAACTGTAAAAGTAATTACTAGGGTTAAGTACTGAAATCGTCCCTAAGGTCTGGAGTGAAAATCAAAATCATCCCCGACCTTTTTTTGTTATTAAAATCATCCTCAACGTTATAAAATCGTCATTTTCCACTTCAATTTTATTTTTTTACCATATTACCCTTCATTATTAATAAAAATAATTAAAAATAATATTAAAAAAATTAAAATAATTCTCCCAGCCTCGCCACTTCTGCAAGTCCTGCCGCCGCTACTGGACCCACGGCGGCACTCTCCGTGACATCCCCGTCGGCGGTGGAAGCCGTAAAAACGCCAAGCGCTCTCGCACCGTTCCTTCAGCCTCCACCGCCACAACCTCCTCCTCCGGGGGTGCGGCCGTCACCTCGGTTTCTTCTGTGACCCCGCTCACCATGGTTCCCGTGGCCGGGAACAACCACCCCGGAGCACCCGTGCAGTTCGGTGGGAGCTTCACTTCGTTGCTGAGCAACACACAGCAGGGTCCTGGTAGGTTTCTGGCTCTGGGTGGGTTCGGGCTTGGTCTTGGGCCTGGCCTCGAAGATGTTGGATTTGGGATGGGGATGGGGAGAGGCCGTTGGGCTTTCCCGGGCGTGGTGGCGGACGGAGGCAGCATTGGCGGCGGTGTTGCGGGCTCCGGTGTTGGGCACACGTGGGGTGAGGGGGAGNAATTTAATTATTTTCTAATGTATATGTAATTATGTAAAAATAAATAAAAAATAAAAAATAATAAACTGAAAATCTGTTGTTATGATGACACATAATACGAGCTTAGTGAAAATAAAGGGGGAACACATAGATTTTTATCACACAATCATTATTGTCATACTCATACCTTGCCAACCAATGTAGTTTAGTATTTAGTAGGTACGTAAGCGGCAAAAATTAAAGGAGGGTAGTTATATAGATATTTTCTCGTAACATTTTCCAGCATGTAATGGTTTGTTAAGTGTGAAAAGACAAGGTATATATAGATTGAGATGTAAGCATCTTGCATACTTTAAAACAGTTTATTCATTCTCAAAACATTATTTGAAATGCATCTCTATTTCTTTGGTTTGTAGATTATTTAATATTTTCTTACGATAATAATATAGATTTTAAAACTCAATTATTTGTATCAAGATACATATGGGAAAATAGAGAATAATGACTAATGTGCTCTGAAAAATGTAAGGCGTATAACGCGTTTTAAAAATTAATTTGCTATTAAAAAAAAAGAGAAACAAAAATTAAAATAATATAAATTTTAAACTTTTAATTCTAAACATTAAATCATAAATCTAAACTATTGATGCAAAATATGATAAATGAAAAATTGATATTTATTTAATTAACAAAAAACATACAATACTTTTCACTTAGTAAAAACTAGTAAAAAGTACACAACATTATTGTGGTAATGTTATTAGGAAAATGATTTTTAATAAAAGGTAGTACTTTGGAGATGGTAGAAATATTATTGATGGTGGGCCAGGTTTAGAGGAAGTTGAATATGTGGATGCAATTTTCACTTTGGTTTTTCATCTCTTTAACTTTTGTGTTTCTGATTATTTGCCATGGTTGAGGGGACTTGACTTGGAAGCTATGAAGATTGTTAAAAAGTATCATGATCCAGTCATTGAATAGAGAATCAAGCAATGGAATGATGGATTGAAGAATGAACAAGAGGATTTTCTTGATGTTTTGATCTCACTTAAAGATTCCAACAATATGCCATTGTTGACACATGAGGAAATCAAGGCCCAAATTATAGTAACACTTCTCTATTCTTTCTCTTTTATTGCTTTTTTTTTTGTCTTTGCTGCGGTTCAAAACCGCCGCTAAAAGGTTTGAGCGGTGATTTTTGTGAATTGCTGGAATAACGATAACTTAATTTTGTAATAGTTTGTAACCACCACTGCATTTGTATTTTAAACAGCTAAAGTCCAACTTGATTTAAATATTCATTCATATTGTTGCCGTTTTAAACAGCCATTATATTGTAATACGGTTTTAGTGGTCTTTTTGTGGCAGTACAATTAACCATTACGAATTTTTTTATTCTATTTTTTCAGTTGACTTTTTTTTTATTGATTCAATAGAAAATTCCTTTTTTAATTTCATAACAAGTAATTTTAAATTTTTATTTTGCACCATTTTTATTATTTTAATTCTTTTTTTTGTCGAGAAACTCATTAAAACATTAAACTAAATAACATTTAATCATTGAAAAAGACTAAAA